>NC_051163.1:109825858-109903358 GCF_013339745.2 Dermacentor silvarum
GTTCGTGTGACGTATTTCCCGTGACGGAAATACGTCAGTGAAGTCTTGGTGGACCCCGGCAATAAAACACCTTTCGTGTTAACATTCGCGTCACAATTTAAGAGAAGCGTCTCAATATTAAGAGAGCTACGGACAATTACAAGTTGCCCTCCTCCCTAGCCATGCATTTCCTCCTCAACTCGTTCACCGATCGGGGCTAAGCTCAGCCTTCGCTGGCTCTACGTCATGTTGTGACGTACGTTGTCGTCTACTTCCGGTTGTCTTGGAGCCAGCGCGCGAAAGCTCTCCAACCTCTCCGCTAGCCGCCCGGCCGTCGATCCCCTGCGAGAGCGATCAAGCAGTGTGCATTGCGAGCGTTCTGTCGCAGCGCCAAGCGTGTCCGGTATTCCGGTAACCACAGGCAGGCTGGGTGTTTTGACGGATAGCCAGAGGCGTAAACTAAGGCCCCTCCATACCGCTGTGATGAAGGAGCTTCGTAGACATACGTGAGCAGCCTGATCGGCATGCATGGTCCAGCCATCTGGTGGCGCAGAGCTTAAACAGCCAAATACAGATCTAATATTCCTGTAACCAAGTGTAAAACATTTGAAGCATATAAAAAGACAACGTGTTCAAGATTACGCTCCTGCCAAAAATTTGAGCCAGCAGCAAAGTACAAAAAACTTGGTTACTGCTATATTAGCTGTGCGTTTGGTTGAGCTTTGTGCCGCCAGGTGGCTGCACCGTGCAAGAGTTCACGTTTGCGCCTCCGTTCATCACGTAAAACGTGGTAAAACGGCCAGTACACTTACGCTTGCGTTCACCTGAATACCGGACAAGCTAAATTCTATTGTGGCAATCCTTCGACGTGAAGTGACTGCCGCAAACGTGTAGATGCTGGCGCCGTTTGGATACTGTCAGTCCAATGCGCTGCAACCACTCCGCTCGTCTGCTGCCTTGCAGCGGGGCACGATGCCGCAGCTTGACATGTCGCCGATTGCTACGTTTGCAGCCCACAACGCAAGGGCGAACCATTGGTGCTTGTGAAAAGAAACAACAAGACTAACACTGACCGCGCAGCTCTCGTCAACATGGAGCACGTTGTAACACAAGCAGACGACACTTGCTGTGGGCCGGAAGTGCTTTTTGTGTAGTGATACATGTCCTTGTGCATTCTCTTTCTGTTACTTTCTTTTTATATAAATTAACTAACATCTAAACTATTACGAACAACATTTGTTCACCATAATGTTGGAAAAATTATCGATGACGCGCTCTGGGCAGCCAATCGGATAGCTGGCCCAGTGACGTATTCTTTAATGACCAGAAGGACCTACTCTAACGACTCATTACGTTTGTACAAAATTGTCAAAATGGTTTCAGGGTCCCTTTAAACATAATAGGCATAATTCATCAAACTGAAGCTGGTGCTCATTAGGAATTATAAGGCCTATAAGTGTGCAATCTTTTGCAGCAATTTCACGCTTACTCAGCTGTGGCTCCCCTGCGTTCAACACGTACACTCCAGAAATAGTGTATGGAGACTCGGGCAGATAGGCAGAGGGATGTGTAGCCCCTTTGATCACGGCAGAATGGGTCCGTCTCCATAGAGAGTGCGAGAGCAGGAGCCCCAACCATCTACGAGTGCGGCGAGATCAATTGGCGCAGGGCAGTCCTGTGCACCACCAGTAGGGGGGTCATTTTTTTTCTTTTAATGTCCAAGCGTCCTCTGCAAAACAAACGGGCCTGTCGCAGAAACGAGACGAGACAGCTGCGTTCGATCCGAACGAAATCAAGATTCTTCTTTTTCTTTTCTTTATTGCTTTTCTTAACGCGCGCGCCTTTGGAGCCCGCCGTCTTCTTTCTCGTCTTGTCCGCTCCCATGAGTTTCAATAGGGCGCAAGCACAATTGCAAAATTAGACCAGAAAATCTCCAATAGCTGTAATGTAGCTTAAACATGTAACCTTACTAATGCGTGAATAAATATAACTTGTGTATTTGGTTACATCATTTCTGTACCCTAGTGCCCATACACCATTTGTTGCATGGACAAGACGTTTGCACCCCGCTGTAGCTGGGTCCCTGATACAGCCTACCCGAGTTTTTCAATATAGGTGCCTAAAATCTTAGCCGCTCATCTATTTTCTTTGGTGTTTTTCAGTTGTTTTCCGAGTTAGATCTTGCTCTGGCCCTCCCGTATTTCGAAAACTGTCCAGCCAATGTCTCCCTGTATTGCCTCAATTGTACATACCTGCCAAATTTCCCAAATTTGTCGTCAAGTTCATGAATTCGGACTTGTACAATTTTACGAATCTTGTGTCATGTTTTACAAAATATTGCTTGCATTCACAAAAATCTTTTAAAGCTGCTGATGGAAGGGGCAGGTGAAATTGAAAAGAGAAATGCATGCAAGGAAGAAATTGCAATGGTGCCTGCCTCTACTGGCAATACTAGGCGTTAAACAGAGGGCTACTTGATTCAAGCAACTTTATTCAGACAACTTTCCGAAGCATGTTATATCAAAAAAAGCAAAGTCACCGAAGAAGTCTCTGTGATCTAAAAAAGTCAGTTTCTCCTGAAAGGCGAAGCATTGATCGTGACACCAAATTATTAGACAGCTATACGAAGTAAGGTTAATTGTTTTATCAGCGGGGCATAAACTGTTGTAAACATTCGCGTACTAAGTAAATGAACGAGCACGTTGTCACGCGCACATCTCGCTCGATGACCGTGGGCACTCACTGTCAGCAAAGCTGGCATGATGAAGAGCAGCAGCAGTAGCGAGAAAAGTCCCCTTCGTACTGCCTCTCGCTTCAACACAAACTAGACGAGACTGCCTCTCGCTTCAACACAAACTAGACGAGCGAGAACACAGGGCACACGAAGCAATCAGTTATCTCCGGTCGGCTAGCCTTCGAACCTACCGCAGATTGCCCTCAAGATACGACATGCGTGTCCGCCACAGCTGGAGTAGAAGAGATGTGCATTAACCTGCCCCCTTCTCTACCCCCCCCCCACCCATTCTCTTGCGAATGTGAAAAGACACCGCTGCATCAAGTCACCATCCTTCTCAGCTCACCCACGCAAGCTTTTGCTCGCACCTACAGCATGTGGTGCGTGGCTGCAATGTTATCGCACTTGGACTTTATACGGAACATCACGGCAATGGCAGTAATTTGCCTTTAGTGTCCATATAATTTCTGTCACAATAGAGCACTGTGTTGCTTCAAAGTCCCTTCTGCGCCTAGTTTGCTACTCCTTATGTGCTGCATCTAAATGGGAAAAAATTATGAAAAATTGTGCAGACCCCATGCACTGTGGGAATTGACATTATGCAAAACATCATGTAAGTTGAATAGTTTTGTGTGAGTGTGTCGTGAGCGTACATCTGTGAGGACAGCAACACAACGACAACCACGTTGAAGAGCATTGTATGGCAGCCACGGCATTTCTGTGCTGACCATTCGACCTCAGCTTACGACATTGTAATAGTTGGTTTTTATGTTGGTAGTGGACAAGTGCAAATGAGAGATACACAGATTGTAATGTCATCAGTGACTACGTGCTATGCAATCGTACGTGCCTACGACTTTGTCATGTGGTGTATGTAAAACTGATAACATGGGTACTTTGGCAAAGAAATGTTAAAGCATTATTAAACTTGGCGATAATGACATCAGCACGTCGCAGAATTTCTACATAGCATACTACGTGAAAAGTACTGAGGAAAGTGGGCTGACCCCAGAGATTGTGCATTTTAACACGGCATCTCAGAGCATGAGCTGTCACAACGAAAGAAGGCGAGAAAGTGGCACTGGGTGCATGCACCGAACGTTTCAGAGAGCTGACTGGCGTTGGAACGAGAGACCTATGCACATGATCCTACGGAGTTAGAGCACTGGGCTGCTGTGCTCAAAGGCAGAGGTTCAATTCCTCCCTCAGTCACACATTATTTTCTTTTTGAATAAATCAAGGCAAGAAAGCAACCTAGTTGGCGGCCTACCTGCCTCAAATTGCCAAGAATGAGGCAAAGAACGCTTCGCAATAATAATAATAAAATGTGCATGTACCCCACAAAAGGTGTGCTCTGGGTTGTGGGGTCTCACATGTGCTCTTGGGACAAAGGAACAACAACGCAGTAGTGCAGACAATCAAAAGGGCATTTATTGCACCTTTCATACACTAATACATACCAGCCGAATTGCTACCAATAGAACATTCACACGGGCGCGCGACAAATCAAGGAAGTGTGACTCACCGCGACCCGATAGCGAGCGAATATGTTCGCCCCATGCTATGACACCATCGCCTAGTCGTTCACGTGTACAGTCACGCTAACGATGGCGCGCTCGAACGATCCGTGTTCGTCCATACCGGTGTCCTGCTCTAAGCCTCGCGCGACGGTCAGGCGAAGCGGGCCGGCGCACGCGCGAAGCGTTCGTGCGTGTTGGTCGCCGATCGCCAACCAAAGAGAGAGCCCTCGACCTTTTTCTCCCAATTGACCCCGGCGTTTCGGTGGCGTTAGCATCGCGACACTAGCGCCATCTCTCGCAACGCGCCGCAACCACCGCCGGTAGCCACGCAGAGAAGCCGGACTACAGGAGACATGCGGGGAAAACAACATCAGGGGACGCGTGAGAGTCGCGCATTCCCACAGGGTAAGCATAGACAAAAAATGCATGCTTCTCCGTTCACCCCCATCCTTACCCTCCTACGTGTGTCAAGTCCATGAGTATATTTAGAAATTTTAAAAGATTGCAGGTTGGCAGGTATGCTTGTAGTGTTTCCATGCTGTACATTCTTGTTTTGGTACGTAATTTAGAACGTGAAAAAAAAGGACAGAGGAGTGACAGTGAAGCAACCATAAACTTAGCCTCCCCAATAGCCTGTTTGTTTAATCTCTAGTCTCTTTGGATTTTACACACAACGGCGTGTTTACATGTGCAGGCCCAAGAACTGTAACTCGATGCCTCACACCTTGCACTATCTCATACTTGGGATAAGCCACCACAGTGTGCATTTAGCTATTGCTTATATGATGGTGGTACAGCGTTGACGATGCTTGACGTGACAGACACCTTTCAATTATGCTTCATAAAAAAGGGTTGTCATGCCTGAACCAATATCTGTCAACGGTAAGAATGTGTTGATGACTGACCGGTCTGTACCGACTTCCATAAAGTCTCTTCATCAATGTGCTTACGTTTGAGCAGATTGTGTGTATCGTGTGTGCAAGAGAGAGAGAATGAGTGAGTGACTTGCTCCACGCCGTCGACGTGATGATGCAGGAGCTGTGCTTTTGCAATGTTTGAGCTGAGAAAAGCCGTTGTGATAGAGTTTATGCTACTAAATAATGAACTCAATAATTTAATGCATTTGTAATGCTGAACTGCTTCTTAATTGTGTCGTGAAATTTGACATTACGTATACTCTATTTTTGTTGGTGAGCATTGCCTATATGTTCACAGTCTGCATTTGTTAAATGTATTGCCTTGTATGCATTTTCTTGTTTGCCAAATACATTAAAAGTGTGCATTAGTCGTAAGTATTTACTATTCCAATTTCAGTAAAGATATTCTCATTCACACGCTACTAAAATACTGAACAGGGATTGTAGTATTCCTAAATAAATGAGTACAGTCTAGCGTGCGCAGAAAATTCTGTTTGCACAGAGCAGCGAAACAGAGGAGTGCTGCACGCTGCACGGTTGGCCGTTTTAATACTCTTGCTGTCTGTGGCAACTGCGACCAGCGCCGCATAAAGTCCCTATAGTCGCGCAGAGTAACTGCATATGCTCCCGAGCCACGTGCAGTAACTCTAGCACCGCATAAAGCCCCTTAAGGCCCCGTCGCCATACTGTGGTCATCGATGTTGTCGTCCTCTGTTTGTTCACATTCTTTGCTGATTTCACTGCCGCCTTGCTCCCCGTATCTCTTGTATCACCATAACCTCCGAGATCAGTTGCCACGCGCCGCCATATCTCGGACACCACAGTTTTGCGCTGCAGTATCTTGTGCAATTTCATTAAACAAGACATTGCGAAGCTTTGTTTGAAAGAGTAAATTACTCTGAGTGCGTGAGTGCATGTTGTTGCTGTGGTCCTTGCAGGCAGCTGCAATGTGCCGAGTTCCATCCAGATGGCGTGACAGTGGCCGTGGCTGGCAGGGACAGCGCTGTTCGTGTCTACGACGTGCGCAACAGGGGCCTCCTGCAGGAGTACAACGGTGAGTCGGCCTTGTGGAAAGGGCACAGGGTGGTGCTGCTGTGGTATGTGGTGGGTTCGATTAACACCGCCGCCGGGCTACCTTTGGTGCTACCTTTGTTCATTGAGGGGCTGGTAGCTTCGTGTGCGCTGTCTTTCTGCATACCCATTGTTACAGATCATGTCATCTGCTGACTTTTGAAGATTTATGGTACGGTGGCATGTACGCAACGTTTGCTTTTGGGCAAGCACGCACGCTCCCCGCTGCTGGTGCGTCTCTTTTTGCCGGCATTGTGACACCGGTGTTTGCGATCATCGGCTGAACACTGTTCATGTATGCCTCTGGGCGTAAGACACCAGGCTTGTTTAGTTAACTAACGTTTGCTGCAATTTGTACTGCCCATAAAACCAGGAGCCTTACATCGTTTAATATTCTCACACCTTGCTATCGCATTCAATGCTTAGCCCTTCGGGCAAAACGGCGCCTTCTTTAAATACTTGGTTTAATATGAAGTTTGCAATAATTTCAGCTGATTTTATATTCCTACTAAGATAAGAATAGCGGACTGCGTTTAATGTCTGTATAAGAAGCCTTCTTAAGTTTACCATTATATATTTGAACTTGTTCTTGTCACAAGACGGTGAAGTGCTGCAATGACAGGGTGTCTACCAACCGGGAAAACCGGGAAAACAGGGAATTCTCAGGGATTTTGAATATTCTGGAAAAACTCAGGGAAAACTCAGGGAATTTGTGCCTCTATCAGGGAAAATTGCTGTAGGGATGGACGAATATAGGGTATTGTCGAATATTTAATTGAATAATTCTATGTTCGTTATTCGCTTCCATTCAAATTCATGGATTCAATATTTTCGAATTATTCAGCGCTCTCGAATAGGCAGCCAAAAGCCGCGGACGGGCGGTACACATCTCGGAGGCTATGCTTCACGTCATGGCTGCCATACATCAACCATATATCTCGAAGGCTATATGTTTTTGCACTAAAGAGCCTGAAATGTGCGACGCAGAAGAGCAGAAACGGCGCTAGCGCACAACCGAAACGAAGCGGCGGAGTCCGCATGGCCATAGTCAGCAGCGGAAATCGTACGTGAATGACAGCAACGACGGAACGCTTCGTGCCTATTTGTGCCTTTATTGCGTTTACCGCCGCGCATAACAACGCGTTGGCCGCGGGATTTCATAGTCGCCACCCATCATCGCGTCGATAGCTGCCGCGGTTTCTTTCGCAGCGGTTTCGTTTAGTTTCGTTTTGACTCAATACGCCCGTCGGCCGCGTGCCTAAAGAGCTGCGTAGTGGCCATCCATGATCGCATAGATAGCGACCGCGATTTCGTCTGAAGTTGTTGCTGTGAACGGTAGTTTCGTTCTGACTCGGTGCGTGCGTCGGCCGGGTACGGCCACACTAGCGGCAAGTTGCCGCGCGTCAGCGCCTTGCCGCGAAGTCCACCGTGGTAATCGCGTCTCGCCGCGCGGCAGCGCGATATGATCTCGCGCGCTCTCGGAACGCGGAATCACCGTGAGCGAAAAGGGTGCGATCGGACAGCGTCAAGAAATCCCTCTATAGAACCGCGAGAGACGATAATCGTCAATTGATAACCCGGCGCGGAGCGGCAGAGGTCCGGTTGCCATTGGCTCCGTGACGTCATCCTCGTCGCTCTCGGCACCCTCGGCAAGCCGTAAAGTAAAACCCCCGATTCCTGCCGCTTTTGCCGCGCGCGTCATGGGGCCGTATTCTGAAACGTTCGCCTAGGCGAAATCAGCGTGCGCGCTGATTGGCTGGTTGAACAAAATTGAATGACGTTGGGCTCAACCACCCAATCAGCTCATCCAATTTTGCTAAAACAGCCAATCAGCGAATGCCTGAAAGCGAAAAAAGAAATTTCGCCTAGGCGAACGTTTCAGAATATGGCCCATGATGTGTTGCCGCTCGCGGCATGACGCGGGCGTTTTTGCCGCTATCGTGGCCATACCCTTAAGCACCGCAAAGTCGCCGTTCATAATCGTGTCGATAGCGGCCGTGGTTGCAACAAGCAGTTGTTTCGGTTTGACTCGGGGCAAAGCTGTCGAGGATGAAGCGCACCGGCTACATCACGATGGACGTGTGATCCGTTGGCGTTGAGCTTACTGGCGAAAAAATTATCGGGATGTGCGCGCGGTAGTGTTGGAAATGATGGCGCGCGCCGCGGCCGTGCTGCGAAGGAAGTCGTGAGGCCTCGATCGCCGCTGCGAGAGCCAATCAGTCACGAGATGACGAGAATTGCAGCATCCGCACTGCTTTTGTGCTACATAGCGAAAGGATTTGCTCGTCCGTTATACTAATAAAATCGTGCTGACGTAGTAAGCATTTGCTTATTGTTTTCTGCATACCCTGATAATTCGGACATTTTTTTTTTCAATCCCGTGAAATTCGAATTAACTAGGTTTTACTGTAGTATGTGATATACTGTTCGAACTATTCGATTCGAAATTATTTGACCAAATCACCATTCGCTTCGAACCTCAAATCCACTATTCGCCCGTCCCTAAATTAGCTGTAATTTCATTGAAAGAGAACGAAAGTTGCGGTAATGGAGGGAGGGAGGGTAGGCGACGTTTAGCTGCGGCACCAAATGTGTTTTTATATAAAGATGTGGTGAGGCGAGGAGGTGGTAAAGACTTCGGACGCTGCTCGACGAGTGTCCCGTTCTGATCTCGTCGAAAACTTCCGAGCCGCCCCCAGAGGCACAGACAACAGTCACCAGCGCCGTGCGCGTTCGGTGCGAACGCGGGTAAAACGCCGACGGCGTCGACAACAGTTCGGTGCATTGCTGGTGCTGCTGCATGTCTAATTTTATACAGCTGATAAAACTACTATCCTTACTCCGTGTAGCTCTCTACTAATTTGCTATCGCAATTCATGCTTCGCCTTTCGGGTGAAACTGCGACATTTTTTTAACATGCTTACTAAAGAGTGACAGCATCAGGCAAATGGTGTCAGCCCATCTTGATGTAAAAGAAAGTTCCGTTTCACTCAGGGAATTTAGCAAAATCACTCAGGGAAAACCTGGAAAACTCAGGGAATCTGAAAATGTCAACTTGGTAGACACCCTGAATGAGAATTGCTGCTGATTCAATGAAGTGTGCAGTATTTTGCTTAAATTAAGTAAAGCTGGTAGTGGCTTCATTTGCAAGCCAGTGTTGTAGCTACCTGCCCTACCACTACTTTTATGTGACTCTCACTGGTTTCGTCTTTTGCGTTACTGTGCCTGCTCGGGTGTGCAGCTCACGAGGGCATCGTGAACTCCATGCACTTCCACCCGTCGGGTGACTGCCTGGTGACCGGTGCAAGTGACTCACTCACAAGGGTGTTCGACGTGCTCAAGGGCAGGCTGCTTTACACGCTAGTCACACACATGGTGAGTATGAAACCATGGATGTCAGCTGTCATATATATATGTGTGGGTGTGTGTGTATGTATATATATATATATATATATATATATATATATATATATATACGTACTGCGAGGAAAAAGATCGGCACATTGAAAAGCCTTGTTGCTATCGTGTGACTCGTACCCAGTTCGCTCTCTGGTTGCACCCTACCTGCCGGTGCTGCGTTTGTTGCTACTGCTCTATGACTCGAATAAACCCCCTTTGCAAGATATATATAACAAGTGTTCAAAATTAAGCTTTACGGAATTTTAAATATCGCCTGTGGCAGGTAGCATAATGCTTATCCTTGAGCTGGGGTTATTCGAGGAGGTGGACATTAGCAGCACGAGAAGTCGAAACATATTCAACTAATTAACAAAAAATTACTAATTAACTTCTTGGTTAATTACTTAACGACACATTGCAATTTACGAATTGTAGCCGGTGAGTTTGCAAGACGCATCCACCTGAAATGAATTTCCAGGATGACACCACTTTCGAGATGTTATTTCCCAAAATGTGGGACGAAATACATGGGCATTCCAGTTACTTTTGTGCTTCAATGTATAAAACAGCATTTTGTTAAAAAAGTAAGTGGAACAACAGTGCATTTTTACGACGAGTATGATGGCGCATATCTCCAAACTGGTGTCATCCTGGAAATTAAATTCAAATTGATACGTCTTGCAAACTCACTGGCTACAATTAGTAAATTGCAATATGTGTCGTAAAGTAATTAACTGAAAAGCTTATTTGTAAATTTTTGTTAATTAGTTGAATATGTGTTTCAATTTCACGTGCTACTAATGTCCCCTCTTCGAATAACCCAGATCAAGGATAAGAATTATGCTACCTGCCAAAGGCGATTTTTAAAAATTCCGCAAAGCTTCATTTTGAACACCCAGTATATTTATATATACAATATTTTCTGGTGTATAAGTCGTGTTTTTTTTTTTTTCAGAAGTTTTCGTCGGTGCGTCTTATAGAATGGTGGGATTTATATAGGTTCCTTTGGAGTACGTAGGGAGGTATCGGGTTCTTCTCGTGATTGAGTTGCCAAGCGCCTTGTAAGAAAGATGGAGCAGCAACGCAAGCAGCCGCAGGCCAACCGCGATTCAACTGATCCCATAGTCGTCGCATTTGCAGATCGATTTTAAGATATGGCAGGCCCCGCTGCATAAACTATGCACTTGCTGCCAGAGTACAAGCCTTCTGCGCTGCCTTCCCGCTTTCCTTCCTTGTGCGCGATTCGGCTCACCAGCGCACGCTTTCATTCGCACATACAGCATACGGCACGCGGAGACGATGTTCGCAGCGACCACGACGGCAGAAATGTGCCTGGAGTGTCCATATTATTGCTATCGCATTTATATAGGAATGGCACCCATGGGCTTGTGCGTGGCCCGCATTCACGAAATGAAACGTCCCTGTAATTTTTTTCAATCGCTTACCGAATGAATGGGTGCATTTTATACACCGGTGCAACTTGCATATGTACTGCCCCGCCCCCCTTCGGAAAAACTTCCGTTTTGAGGGGGGTGCGACTTAGAGACTGGAAAATATGATGTACTGAAGGCACTGGGCCACGGTGCTGGTGAAGGAAGAAGACAAGCAACTATCCCGGCCACGGCGGCCGCATTTCGATGGGGGCGAAATGCGAAAACACCCGTGTACTTAGATTTAGGTGCACGTTAAAGAACCCCAGGTGGTCCAAATTTCCGGAGTCCCCCACTACGGCGTGCCTCATAATCAGATCATGGTTTTAGCACGTAAAATCCTATAATTTAATTTTTTAAGACAAGCAACGCTTGCTCGCCCGCTTCGCCATAGCTCCCTTTTGACTTGTTTCGGTCTACCGTTCAAACGCCAGATCGAGTGCTGCTAGGCAAAAAGCCCCATTGCATCTGGTGGAGGTGCTGGGTAATTTCCTCGTGCTGGACAGGTGTGAGTGCCGTTTCGACGGCATGAGCAAAGACGTCCACAGGGGCATCGGTCGCATCAGGAGGAGTGACGGCGCAAAGCGGAAGTGGTGCCGCATCGTCAAACATGGTGGCTGGGAGGGTGCAGTCGAAATATTGAGAGCTCCCCAAGCACTCGCCGCGGAGTATGGATGAAGGGCACGCGGAGGGATTGCGCACGTAAAGGGCAGCAGAACCGCCGCAAAAAGTGACGATAGCAAAAGGAAGCAGTAGGTTCCGACGGCTCGCACAAGAGGCTGACGGCGTAAACGAAACAGATGAGTTCGTGACAGAGTCACACGACACAGGGACCAGAGCGGCTGAGAAAGGTGCGATGTAGATGTCCGTGGCAGCAACAACTTTAGTAGAATTGTGGTCGTCAGGGTCAAAGCATGGCACTGATAACGTAAGTTCAGCACGAGCGCAGTCGACAACAGCTTGGTTCATAGATAGGAAATTCCATCCAAGAATGACGTCGTGCGAGGAACGGGATAGAACGACAAATTCGACAACATACAAAACGCTTTGAATGACGACCCGAGCTGTGCATGATGCTGAAGGCTGAATGCGATGCGAGGTTGCTGTACGCAGCGATAGATAGGTAAGTGGAGTGGTCACTTCGTTCAAATTGCGGCAGAGTTTTTCACTAATAATAGAAACGGCGGCTCCGGTGTCAATAAGTGCGTGTACGGTGACGCCATCTACGGACAGTTCAATTTCGTTAGCAGGAGAAAAATGAGGCCTTCAAATGTTCGACGTAAACGCAGTTCTTGCCTCGGGAACTGCGACTGTTAGTTTTCCTCGCAGGCTGGGCTGAGTCGACGAACCATGGGGGAAAGGGATCGGCGATGTGGGGAGGGCGACCTGCGTGAATCGAAGGGGCTGCGACTAGAAGACGAGTCCGGAGGAAGATTAGACGCATCATGACGTGGAAGTCGAGCAGGCATGTAGCCGGAAGCGCTCCCACTGTCAGGAAAACGGAAGTTGCGACGGCGGCAGAATCGTGCTACGTGGCCCTGGAAACCACAGGAATAGCATATTGGCCGGTTATCAGGTGTGCGCCACGGGTTGACGACAGGGCCTCCAGCGGCCGAGTAAGGAACGGGAACCGGGCGGGAAGGTGGTGGCGGCACATGGAAAGTTCCGGTGGTCCGGTAGGCGTCAGGAGCCGGAGGAACATAAGGCCGGGCGACAACGTTAGCGTACGTCAGTGGTTCAACAACGGGCTGCGGATGAGGAGCAGGTGGCAGCGCCTCAGCAACTTGCGATTGAAGCACGTGACGAAGCGAAGGAGCCAAGGATGTCACCGGCTCAGGAGGGCTAGTCGCCAGAGACAGTTGCCGCGCGACTTCCTGGCGGATGAACTGCTTTATTTGCAGCATTAAAGCAGAAATGTCCGCAGCGTCGCGGCTGAAATTCAAGGGAGCGAGATCCTCGGTATCCTGCTGAGCAGCACAACGTGTTGTGGCATGCTGCTTGCGCAGCTCATCGTACTGCTGACAGAGCTGAATTACCTCGGCAACCATCTGGGGACTCTTGGCGACGAGCATCTGGAAGGCGTGGTCATCGACGCCTTTCATGACGTGCTTCATCTTGTCAGCTTCGTCCATGGATGAGTTGACGCGCTGGCAGAGCGAGAGCACGTCTTCAATGTAGCTGGTAAAGCTCTCGTCAGTGCGTTGAACGCGACCACGCAATCGCTGCTCAGCACGAAGGCGGCGAACGGCGGGACGGCCGAAAACCTCAGTCAAAGTGCTTGTGAAAGTGGACCAGGTGGTAAAACTGGATTCATGATTTCTGAACCAGAGGTTTGCCACGCCTGTCAAATAAAAGCCTACATTAGTGAGCTTGTCGCGGTCGGCCCACTTATTATATGCGCTTACACGGTCGTATTCGGCGAGCCAGTCCTCGACGTCGAGGTCCTCTGCTCCGCTAAATATAGCAGGATCGCGCTGCCGGACGACGCCAGAGCAGACAATGGTCGGCGGTACGGGAGCAGCAGCCTGGGACGGTCCGGGATCATTCACCGCAGGAGCTCGTGGTAGCGTCTGACTGCGGAGTTCCAGGATGTGGAAGAGAAACCCATTGCAATGATATATATTGCCACATAAAGGTGGGGGTGCATGGCACCAACGTGGGTGTGGCGAAGAACTCGCGTCCTCCCGGAGAAACACTCACTCGATGACTGCCACATGCACTGGCTGCGACACTTTGACAATGTATGATCAGAACCAGAGGCCGTCACAGATGCTACATGTCGCACCAAATTTGTCTTCTACAAATCGCTTTTGAAAGTATGCATCTGTGTCCCGCAAGTGGCAGTCCTTAGTTATCATAGCAACACAGCAGTCGCTAAGACAAGTCGTGTGGATGAGCCATGAAAACATGCGATTACAAACAGCTGATGCTGTTAATACTGACAGTGACATTCTGCTTTGGTAGCCTCTAATAATTTTTATTTAATAATTGTCAGTGTTATTACAGGCGTTCATTAAGTAAAAAAAAATGTCCTGCAACAGAAGGCTTGTGGCGCTACTGTGTTTTGGATGTCGGCTTGAACTACATAATCTTCAGCATTACATACTTCACCCTTTTGCACTTCGATCTTCTTCGCTCTCCCAGGACAAAGTTGGCGACAAAAGTTTAGGTGAATTATCAGGCTGTTCATATGTTAGCTTTAGTTTTCATGGCCAAGAACTATTTCATTGGACTATACTTTCTCACTTTCATGTTTTTTATGTGCAGAAACCAGTGCACGCCGTTTGCTTCTCACACGATGGAAACCACTTTGCCACAGGAGGCGACGATCGCCAGGTAATTTTGGTGCTTTTTGTCCTACGGAAACAATTCAATACTATCAAACACACTTGGGTAAGAGCCACGTTCAGATAAGAGCCGTGCCCCCAACTTGGCCGGCCAGGATATAAAACAAAATATGTCCAATGACACTGCACATTGTACATGATGTCTTTTTAACAAAGTCAAAAAGAGCTTTAAACTTGCAGACATACCTGATGGCGTGGATGACGTAGAGAATGCCTGTATTCACAAGTGTGCTGCCGAACTGAGCCTGAGCAACAGCAAAAGTGGTGAGGAGTAGACCCTCACCAGGTGCCTGACGTACACTTGTGCATGTCTTCACTGCTTTGAAGACGTGTTTCTTTCCTCTGAGGTAACCAATCTCCGACAACAAACTGATTAGCCAAGCCATATGACTGTTCCTTCGTTCCCAGGAATAGCTACTTAGATACATATCTTTCTTTACAGTTTGTCGTGCCTTGGCTCAAACAAGATGCGGTGAAGAAACCAACACGATTAGCCCAATTTTTTACCTACCTGGGCCGTCCTGGATGTGCCACATACTCTTATTGTGACAACTGTTCTCCTTTTGCAACTGTGGAACACATTTTGTTGGGATGACCAGCTTTATGCATAGGCAAAAGGGCTTGTTATTTCTCTGGAATGGGCTCTGCTTCCCAAGAACCACTAGCACTAGGAAGAATGCTATGTCCTATGCCTTCTTCTTCAAAACAACCTAAAGCTTTAAAATTTATTTTCATATTCCTGCAAGATATTGGTCTAAATGACAAGCACTAGCCTTCTTTTACATCAACACCATCACCTTTGTTTCGCCCTGTGAATACCGTGATCCTTTATTTTCCTGCCTATATTTTGTTTTCCTCTTTTTTTTTTTGCCCTCCTCCTCCTAAAGCCCTTGTGTTCCTAAAGCGCTTGTGTTCCCAATCCCCTTCCCTGAACAGAGCAGCATGTAGGCACCTACATATTCGCCAGCAGAATTCTATGCATTTAAAAAAAAGATCCTTTTCTCTTATGCAAAGCATTCTTCTCCTATTCGAGCCATCTTTTTGTATCTCATTTTACCATTTTCGTGGGTCAACGAGTAGGCAACTACAGCCATCTGCAGTCAAGAATGGGAAGTAGCTGACACTTCCGTTGGTGGCCACTTGCAAGAGAACCACCAAGGAACGTTAAGTGTGAGCGGTTTCGACGCACAACCTTGAATAGCAGCACAAAGTGAGCATCAAACTGAAGGTTTAGAAGTGGTGAAGGTTCAAGTGCTCCGCAAGGAAAAGACAGCGTTCGTTCTCTCGCTTTCTCGCTCTACGTCTTAAAGCACGAGGCAATAGCAAGACGGCAGAGTGCGTCTCATGCTGTCAGGGCTCTGCCAGCTCAACACACGTCGGCGTCTCGTGATGCTATGATTCGCGCAATGCTTTGCATTATGTAGGTGTCAACTGCAGTTGAGTTTGTCCATATTTTTTAGCCCATAACAGCTGTGTGCACTATAATTAGGTGCACATTGACAGTAGTGTAATCTTGCTTGCCACCGTGTGCAGGTGTTCCTGTGGACAAGCTACAACGCTGATTCGGCTGGGGCGGAGCAGTCCGGCAGTGGTGATGCTGGCACACGGAACAGCGATAATGGGGAGCCAGCGGTCGGGAGCACAACGGCAGCTGCCAAGCCGGTGGCTGTAGTGCGCTCTGTGGCGCAGGTCTCCACTCTGAACCAGGTGCACATCGCTCTTTCTGCTCACTGGTGTCAATACACTGTTCAGGCTCTCGGAAGAAGTCAGAGTGGTTAACTGGACTACAGTTGAACCTTCTACAGTCTAAATTACTTAAAGCAATATTCAAGTGCCAAGAAAATCTCATTGTTTTAACCAATAGTTGTTATAACTGGGTTGCACGAAAAAGGCTGAGGGAACAAACATCCAGACATTTTAATTAGGCAGAAAGAAGTATAGTCGAACACACTTATAGCATCACCGGTTTTAACTGTACTTGGATGTAACAATGAGCAGCTGCCCCATCGTGAACTTCTGTGTGTGTTCTATGGTAAAGTAAACTGCTTACTACAATATTCTCAGGCCGCATTACTGGCTGCAACAATTAAATCTGGCTACCAGGTGTCTGCTCTGAGAAGAAAAAGACAAAATAACCCGAAAAAAAAAATTGGCAAAATCCATCTCGCAGTGACTGTCGACGGTAATGCATTTAGCATTGAATCAATATAGCAACACAACATATTGCCACCATCGAAACGAGTTATGCATGAGGTTGTGTACTGCAGCGAAAGTCCTCTTTCGTGCTTTGATGATGATAATTTATTGGCATTAGAGCACTGCACGGGCTCGGGCTTACCCGAAAGCCCGGGCCGGGCCAGGTAGGGCAGTTTTTTCACGGGCCCGGGCTGGGCTCGGGCACGGCATGTCCTTTGTGACCCGGGCCGGGCTCGGACTTTTTGGTCGTGTGCATGCAACGTGCTTCGAGTTATCCTCGTGCATCTCGACTCTGAAAAACATGTTTTTTTTTTCGGTCTCGGGCCGGTTTCGAGCCGGGCTTGGGCCTAAGGTAGAGGTGTGGCGGGCCGGGCCGGGCGGGTAACGTAGATTATTTCCGGGCCCGGACCGGGCCCGGGTCTCGCCATAAAACGTTTGGTCGGGCTCGGGCGGGCAGCCCAACGTAAAAACTGAGCCCGGGCCGGGCCCGGGCTGAAAAAATCGGCCCGTGCAGTGCTTTAATTGGCATCCCCTTTGAAATGGGTCAGTGACAAATAGTAACCTAGCCTGCTTGACTTAATTGAGTATTCTATACATGCTTTTCATTCTATCATTATTTGTGTACATCTCCTTAATCTTTTTTCTCTTGCTCAAAACTTCTCTGTCTACCTTATGCCGCTACCTATGCCTGTAACGGGTTCGGTCGTATCAATCTCTTCCCTGCTTTTTTTCCATCAATACTCTAAACATCTCTTGCTTATGTCGACTGCTGACTGGTTGATGCTTCTGTCGACTTTAAATCCAAGCGCTTCTGGAAGGTGTATGTTAACTACGGGTCTCGCTAGGTAAATACCTCTGCATTCCATGAGGAGTGCTGAATGGTCTCCAGATTTTGGCTGCAGCATACACATGCCTCATCTTGTTGCGAGTATTTGCTCTGGTATGTTTTTCACCTTAGGCAACCAGCTCAAGCCTCAAATAGCAAGGCACTGCCCTTTGTGTTATCGTACAGATTTTACATTCTAATTTCTTTCTTCCCATTTTTATAAATCTCCACGTTTTCCTTCTTTTTTATAAGAACACTCGGCGCCATCTAGCGGTGCCACCGTGAAGCCTGTGTGGCCTTCAAAATGGACGCCGCACCGGTGCGTGCGAACGCTGAGAAACACATGATGCAGCAATCAGGCTTCTCGCTCATGCTTCTTTTTGGACACGCTGTGCTATCTAGTAGAACTGTTGAGAAGACCCTGCGTGGTCTCCGAGACTAGAATAGTGGCTTGCCGGTGTCTGCGAATGCTGAGAATCGTTCACTTGCTAGCACATAGGTACACACCTAGTTACCCAAGTCGACGTCAAAGACGTTCATTGAAGAGCGGCATACCTACTGGCGCATACCCAGTGACCCAAGTCAGCATTAAAGTGTTTCTGGTACCTACCCAGTCTCGCAACTACAGTGACCCGGGTCGACCTGAAAGAGGTTCGTTGAAGATCGGCATGTCTGTACTCATTGCCAAATACTCGGTGATTCAAGTTGGTTTGACTGTTAGTACCGAACCCTGGTCCCTCAGCACAGCAAGCCGTTGCGCTACCCATTCGACCTAGTGACCTAGGTAGGTGGGCAAATGGTCAGGTACATACAAACTTAGCCCTTGGAGGGTCCGTGAACTACACTAAGAATGGTAACGCATTAACATCGCAAGCCCGCCTGTGTACTGTGCACCCTGCACGGCACACCTTTGTCACATTGCTCTATGCACATCAGACGCCCTTCTCCTGTCCGTCTTGCACCCCTCCCATAACATGAGTCGACTGTGCCGATGTCGGAAGAATGGAAGGGATACTTTCACGGGCAAGGCCGGCGATGCTACTGAGGCGAGCCGTTTGGGGCGTGCAGCACGCAGGTGGGTGTGGGAAAGGTGTGGTGGCCAGTGTTGGTCATTATTTATCATTTTTAGGATACTACACATACTTTCTGGGGACTATGTATCTATCTATCTATCTATCTATGTTTGTATATTTGCATCTAACTGTGGTGCCGCCTACCTAGGTTGCTGGGTAGTCCACGGTCAAATGGGCAGCGTATCGGGCTGCTGTGTTGAGGGAACTGGGTTCGTGACCAACCGCCGAACCAACTTGGGTCACTCAGTATGCGGCGATGTGTATATGCATACCGCATGTCAACGAACCTCTTTCATGCCGACATGGGTCAATGTAGATGCAGGACTGGGTAGGTACTGCTGTTCAATGAAGCATTTTGACGCCAACTTGGAGCACTGTGTATGTGCCACTCGGTCTCTGCTGATTTTCAATGAACCTCTAGCTGCACTCCGTAGGAAACGAGGCGCCACAGGCTAATCTGGCACGAAAGACTAATCATGTGCGGAAAGTGCCAATACCAGGCTCGTGTGACCAGGCTATACCGCGTTGGAGCCTCTGCTCTTTGTTGCCAACTTGTGTCACTGGATACGTGCCAGCAGGTGTGTGCCACTGGGAATGTGCCATTCTACAATGACGAAAAAGATCCCATAAATTTCTCAGATGCTGAGCGGAATGCATATCGAAGTGATGAGATGTATAAGCCTTTGCACAGAATGAAGTGATTTTGCATCAAATTCGGGAGCCGAGTTTTTGCACACACAGATCTGTTGACGGACACGAAAAATGCATAGAACCCTAGTCATAGACAGCTTCGCTGTAAAAGGGATGGACCACTGTGTAATAAATGGAAGGATGTGCTTTCAACCATGTTAATGTCTTTTTTTCTTATTATTTCAGGGTTCTAGTGACCAGAGACTGGAAGTGAACCCTTCTGCCAATGGGTCCAGCTTCGAAGCCAGGCTTGAGCAAGTGGTCACTCAACTGACTGCCAAAATGGAGCTACTCAGCCAGGTGCGTATCACAGCTGTACATTGTGAGTCTTGCCATAGCAGGTAAGCCACAAGACTACACTACATTTCACACTTAGCACGCAATGCTGTGGAAGCTATGCAAGTTCGGTCATCAGAAGGTATCGCTCCGCGTGCGTTTCGTGGTCAAATATCGTTATCACACATGCTCATGTAAGCCTGTACGTCAGGTTGCTAATGAATAACTCGAAAAGGAAAACAATGAAAAAAAAAGTAATCTAAAACGACGTTGATGCAGGATTGCAGTTCAGTGACATTTCGTTGCCGAGAAGTACGAAATGCATTGAATTCTATGGCCGTTCGCCAGGGATACGAAACTATTTCGTTGTTGCAAGAATTTTGTTGTTACAGGATTTCTTATATAGCGTGTTTCGACTGTACCCAATTCTTCCGCCCTCCCCCCCCTTTTCTTTTCTCCAAGAAACTTGGAACATTTATATTGCTTGGTAAAAAAATCGGGTTTCTTTCACATTTCTACATTGTTTAGGAGCTTTATTGTCATTTCTACATTAGTTTTCTACTTTAGACAAATAGCAAATGGGTGCCCGTTTGATTCGGGGTTGTGTTAGTATCGGGAAAATACTGGCAAAAATACTGGCGTCGCTCCAGCCGGCCCGGCGCCAGCTCCCCGAAGTTTCGTTTTCTGCCGTTATCGTGAAGCGAGCGTTGGCCAGCGTTGGCAGTTTTGTTGGCCAGCCTGGGACAGTGCCGCTGCTTCTCTCTGCACCGTAGCCGCAGCGCTCAAGGTCAACACGTGATTAGAAAGTAGAGGAAGCATAAAGGAGAAAGAAGGTTTCACTGCCATTTTCTACGCGTGGCTACGGTAGCGTGGCTGAGACGACGGCACGTACACGCATGTTCCGGCACAACACAGAATCAGCAACCTTGCCATGTGAGAGAGGGTGAAATTTCCGCTGCATTTTTTTTTTCTTCTTTGTTATTATTATTATTATTTTTTTTTTGTTCACGCGCGACATTGAGAGGTCTCTCCTAAGCTTTTTCTCTATGGCGGTGCCGGAGCAATGCCGGTCGGAGACGCCGCTGCGTTATTTGGTTCGAATTAACGAGATTCGACTGTAAATTGAATGCAAACGTTCTAGTCGCATTCCTCGACTGTCGCATACGCATGGCGGCTCGATGCACATGTTTTGCATATGTGCGGGCCTTTCAAAATTGTTGCTTTGGTTATAGTGCGGTACCGCTTATACTGCGGATATTCGCGACTCCGGCGACTTACGTTATAAGCGGTCTACACTGTACTTTAGCATATTGAAGTTAGTTGTATCAAGGTTTAACTATCATACGTAATTTGACAGTACAAGTACTGAGACGTCCAATAACTGTACTGGCAGCCATTCAGAGCTGTTTTCAGCCTTCCTGTGGCGATTTGGGGCCTTCTTTACTGTTTCATTTTCCTGGCTGTTACATTTTCTGTCCAAGGTTCCTTGAAAACCATATCAGCAGAGTCCCTCTGTATATGAAGCAGGTACTCTGTAGAAATCGTAGCAGATTAAAAAATAATTGTACTGCGAAGCGCTTGGAGTGATGAGACTTGTATGACTGTACTAACATAGCTTTTTAGCGTTGCCTGCTTAGTATAAACTGGAAGCATAGTTCAGCCACCTGTGCACATTGCTTGTGTTCGCAAGTTCATTGGCGCCTCACGGCTTCTGTTACGCAGGCCGTGTCTACTCTAAACTCAAAAGTGCTGGCACTCGAGTCAGTTGTGGCGGAGCAACGCACAGCAGTGCAGCAGCCGGATCAGCCGAAGCCAAGTCAGCCGGAGCACAATGGTGCCACCTGTGCTGATTGACATCCCCCTACCTTTCGTCATCCTCGTTTGGGTGGGATGTCACAGTGGACTTACTTGCCTCACCAGTGACTTGTGTGTATCTTAAAAACCCGCATATAATATAATATTGACCACATATAATACAAAGTGAAATTTGGGGATAGCAAAAAAGAAAAAAAAACAAAAATTTTCATCCGCATATATTACGAGTGAGGCAAACTCAGCGAAAAGATTTATTTACATTATACTTCGCACTTCAATCATCATTGTCCTCTGTTCCTCTTCCGCGAACTCTTTTCAGACATACTCATTTTCTGTGCCGTCGAGCGCGTTTCAAATGCCGCACTTGTTAAAAGCACAACATAGAAGGTCCTCCGGGATGTTCGCCCATGCCAAATACACGGTGGCGCCTAGGTTGCAGTTCCTGTATGCTAGAGAACGATCAGAATTATGGTAGCCATGCAGCAATCTCGAAAGCAATGCCTTGAGCCCGATGTTTGGCTGAAATTTTGGTTTGGATCTGCATAGTATGTGGTGGAAACTTGAGACATCATTAAGTAGAAAAAATCCTCGTATTAATGCGGGTTTTTACGGTACTTTAGTTTTTAGCAGATGACTGCATATCTCGCAGTTGGACACTGTGCGGTGTGTGGGGTGTCAGAAGCTATCGAGTGAAATTAATAAATTCTTTTACTTTTTTAAACGGTGTGTCCTCAGTGTTTTTGTGTTCATTTTACCCTTTACGAACGCGCGCTGCCTAAAAACAAGAAACAAAAAAAGGGAAAAAAATTTTTCTTGCTGATTTTCAGTTGTCAGTATGTGGATTTCTTGGGCTAAATGTCTTGGGCCCACATTGAATGACAGCAAGCATTGTAGCGCTGTCCTTTGGGCGGCACGTAGAACCTGGATAGCACGCGCCCGTGTGACAAGAAAATAAAGACGGTGCCTGGCCGTGGCCCATAAAGCCACGGCTTGCATTCTGGCATCGATTCGTATCAGCCGTGTCTTTCCTTCACTCCTGAGGCATAAGCCTACAGCATCATTTGTTGGATTAGAGCAGACACAGAGGACCATGAAGAAAACGTTTGGCACGGGGCTCGCCTTTTTCGGGGTAGAAAGCACAGTCAAATGAGAAAAACCGATGCAATATCACCGGCTGTACTTGTACTACAAATTGGAAAGATTTTATCTGCACTATAAACAGGGACAAAGGAGGACAAAAAAGACAACACGTGCACGTCTGCGCACGTGTTGTCGTTTTCGTCCTCCTTTGTCCCTGTTTATAGCGCAGTTAAAATCTTTCCAATATGAACTTCAACCAACTAGCCCAACTTGGTGCACTACTATTGTACTACTAAGTTAAGGTTGAGAAAATAGAATGTACACCTCTTTTTACATTTGACAAGAACTGCCTACCTATACAAGTTCCACACAAAGCCATAGAGGTGGCTTGGAACAAAGCTCACTTCCTATGTTCTGTCTGGTGTTTCCCACAGATAACAAACCTGTTGATGAAAATTATTCACAAAATATATTTTTCTTTTCGTGGAATTTTATTTCATTTGCACATACTGTCAATCTCTCATGAGATTGTAACAGGAAGGGCAAGTACAATGGTAGGAGTTGCGAACAAGGCAAATATAAATACAGTATATAATGGCAAGAGTGTTATTGGAAAGTTATTGCTTTCAAGGTATGGATATAAAGTACAGTTACTTAAAGAATCTGATGTGAAAAAAATAAAACAAACCAATTCAAGAAAAAACTGGTAAACATGTGATGAACATGATGAACAGAACACACTCATGCATATGATCATTATACAAAACCTCGGTGTTGGTAGAAATCCACTTAAAAAGGATGTAAAGGATGTGTATGCACTTAGAAAGGATGTACTTTTTAGATACCGTATTTACTCGATTGTAACGCGAGGAGTGACTTTTCATTGCGTCCACCAAGAAAAAATAAAACCGCGAAAGTAACGCGAGGGGTGACTTTTTGTTGTGTCCAGCAAAAAAAGAAGAAAGCCGCTAAAGTAACGCGAGACCACCGGATGAATGAAAAAATCGCAGTTTTGCCCGAAAGGCGAAGCATCAATTGTGATAGCAAATTAGTACAGAGCTATACGGAGTAGATATAGTAGTTTTATCTGCTGCATAAACTTCGACACATTCGCTTACTAACTGAATTAAAGCATGGTGTCAGCGCGCACAAGCAAACATGAATAGACCACACTCGATGACTGCGCACAACTGCTGTCAAAATGCTAGCGTGAGCAAGCGTGCCAGCAGCAGCAACGGAAGGTTCGTGTGGTCTATCGTTTTAACGAAAACTGAGCAGCGAAAGCACAGCGCGTACAAAGGTAAGAGCCGCGTGGAGATCGCTTTCAAGAGACGGTGCACGCGACAGCCCGCAGCCGCGTAAAGTATGCAGCATGGTGGCAGAGTAGAAGCCGCACCCCCTTTTTCCCACGATTCCTTCCCACTTTCCTCCTATCGCGCGCGAGATTGAATCGCCAGATCCCCTTGCGCCTGGTCGCAAGATACGCATTTGGTGCCGCAGCTAAACGTCGCCGCCGCTCCCTCCCTCCCATCCCCCCACGACCTTTCGCAAGATTACGACTTCGCATTTGCTCTCCGCCGTGCGTGTCCAGGTTTAGGAGGAAGTCTAGTACTCCTGCTTCCATGACGGTCAAAGGGCTTAGTGTGCTATTAATGGTGACGTCGATTTGAGGTACTTTCCCATTGTCACTTGTGAAGATAGAATAAAAACAGTTATTTAGTGGATTAGTGCTGTCTCTGTTAGTTTCGGGCAACACTTCGTGACCCTTGTTCTCATTGTATCTTGCACATTTTAAGAAAAAAATTTAAATCTTCGGTATGTTTATGTCTCGTCGGCAAAGGTTTAAAGCTAAACTTTCTTTGGTTCTTCCCTCTGGTTTCAGCCTGTGTATGTGCCTGGCATGGTCACGGTGTATGCATTATAAGCTTTGCAATAACCACATTTGCACAAACTTGTGAATCAACCCCGTTTTTTTTTAAACAGGTTGTAATGTTTCTTCATTGAAGTACAGTTAAACCCGGATATAACAAAATTGACAAATTCCCGGAAAACTTCGTTATAAAAAGGATTTCGTTATATGCAGGTTCGGCACGAAAATTCGAAAAATAAACGTTTACCGTATTTACTCGATTCTAACGCGCCCTCAATTGTAACGCGCACCCGTTTTCCGTTTTCGTCGAAGCACTCATCCTCGGAATGTCACACCAGGTACTGGATGCGTGGACGCGTGTCGTTTCGCACAAGCGCGAGGCATCGGAACCGAAGAGCGAGCGTCGCGATGGCGTCGTTTAGTGTTACAGTAGAACCTCGCTGTTACGTTCCCGGGTGCGTTTTCCCGGCTGTTACGTTGTTTTCAACCGGTCTCGGCACAGCTTCCTTACAACTCAATGCATTGGTAACCCCGCTGTTGCGTCGCAACTGCCCCAGTGAACCATTAATGTACCATAGATGTCCATAGAACATCATGTTTGAGACATTGCACACATCCTATAGATATCTATATTTCTCCAAACAACGTTACAAATACGTACCATGGATAATCTAAGTCCCATCCAGATCACGTTGCTCTAACGTTGAAAGGATGTCGCAGCTGGACATAAGTAACCTCTAATAGATGTTCTTTTTGGGAACGCAGGAGGTCCATAGAACATCTAGTGGATCTTTCCTGCTGACGCTATATTGAGCTGTATACCTGCGAGTGCCACAGTAGATGTACTATTGAAAGCAAATGAAATGCGAACAGCAGAGTGTGTGGCCAAAACGTAACTAAAAGCACAGTGTGTGGCGTCGGCCAGCAATGATTGTACACATGCATGTGGTTTCGATGCGGAGTACGGGGCTGCTTGTCCTAGTGCATATTACGTCACTTGTATTTTGTTGGAAGCTTGTATTCTCACCCCGCCATTGCAGTGCCATTCCTATCTGTGATTACTTTTAAGGTGGCTAGCACTGTTGTTGCGCATCCAATGCAATACATTTTTCGTGCTATTCAAATTACGATTAGACACTGGCAGCTTTGATGGTGGTAACAAAAGCAAAGCAGTGCACGTTAGCAAGCTGGGTGCATGCCAGCTATATCACGCTACAGATGTAGCGATGGTGCTAGTCACCATAACACTGTACTGCCAGGTGGGTATGGCACTGCCCGAGGAGAGATGAGAAAACAACTTTCAGACAAAATACAAGTGACGTTTATCGCAATAGGGCGAGCAGCGCTGCACTCTTCCTCGAGAACTACATCCCCACGCACGTGCACGACTGGCCGACGACATGCACAGTATACCTTTAGTTATGCTTCGGCCACACACTCCGCTGTTCGCTTTTAATTTGTCCTCGATGGTACATCTGCTGAGGCACACTAATGGCACAGTTACCCCCATTGTCGGCATGTAGCTGGTGACTTTGCTTGAAATGTTTTGTTAACGTGTAAACGTGTGAATGTGAAAATATAAACTGCAACACTTAAGGTGAAATCCTTAGATGGCTCAATGGTCGAAAAATCCGATGTCCAGCGTCGCAGCACCAAAATTCAATGGCACCAAAATTGGGGATTTAACCTTCGGCCTTTGGTGTTAATTAGGTCGAAGCGAATTAAGGCACAGTTCATTAAGATAGAGTTAATTGAGGCACTCTAACCCACGGCCTTTGTTGGGAGTCGGAACCACTTGGAGATATGGGCGAACTGGCCACATCTCCAAATTATCTCCAAGTTGGATTCCAATTGACATGGTGAAGATAGAGTCGAACCCACTACTTTGGGTGTTCATTAGAGCGAAGTTACTTAAGGCAAGTTAATTACGGCAGAGTTAATTAAGACACTCGAACTCTCAAACTTTGGTGGAAGTCGAACCCACGACTTTTGGTGTTAATTAAGACAAAGTTAAGATACAATTAAGGCACTCAAACCCTCGACCTTTGGTGGGAGTAGAGCCCGCAACCATTGGTGTTAATTATGATGAACTTAATTAAGGCACTCGGTAGGAGAAACTTTGGTAGGAGAAAAAAATAGAAGTAACAACGCATGCGAATGACAAATAATTTAATTAATGCTTCGTGAGTGTGGAGGCTCCTGC
The DNA here is from genome assembly GCF_013339745.2 of Dermacentor silvarum. Classification (NCBI taxonomy): domain Eukaryota; kingdom Metazoa; phylum Arthropoda; class Arachnida; order Ixodida; family Ixodidae; genus Dermacentor; species Dermacentor silvarum. The sequence continues at coordinate 109,852,285 of NC_051163.1, forward strand.
CTTCATCCTCTTGAGTGTTCGCTAAAGTGACTGTTAACTTTTATATATAGTTCTAGCGCTCATCAAAATGCGAAAACTGTGCTAAGAAAACCGTAAATCCGCATTTTGATCATTATGCATCATTACAAATCCTGCAATGGATAAATGAAAAATAGTGAGTTTAGTAAGCACTAGGCAAAGCACACCAGTGAAACTCACAATGTCATACCAATGTTACTTTTTTATTTATACAACTGATAAAGCTCTATTACAAAAATGATCGGCCCCCAGCCACGCACATGTATGAAATTATTCATTACATGTTCTCGCTGTATACAAACAGGTTAAACGCGGATCTAAAAAAAAAAAAAAAACGTAATCAAAAACAGATTCTTGAAAATTAAACTTTATTAAAACACAAGTAACGAGTAGGCACAAAATGACTAACGAGTAGGCACAAAATGACTAGTAAGCACAGTGCCACAATTATAATTAAAAAGAATAAAACTGATTAGTAAGAGGTAGTATCACATACTAATTAATGACCAAAAGTGCATGGCCTGCTTGCCAGCAGCTGCTTCTGGGGCCACCGGATTCAAGATAAAAAGCCAGTACTTTCTAGCTGCATTGAAAAATATATAGTAAAATAAATTCCACGCAAGCAGAATCCAGAGATGGAATGTTCATCTTGATAGGCAACTTGGTCAGGCAGCTTCAAAGAATCACAAAAGTGCCAATAACATAATGCTGCCAGGGACTTAGATATAGGCATTGCAAATGAGAAATATCCCTGACACTTGAAGAGGAACGCCGGAAACCAAGCGATACAAACATGTGCGAAAATTAACCATCAAAACATTGCCTCCAGAACATTCCCGTAAGCGCTCTGCAAGGCGAACAAACGTACCACAAATAGCAGTCAGAAGCACAGCTCTAAATTTCAGCACGCAACTGTACAGTTCTGCCTAGTATATACGTACAGTACTTGGGCCATGGTCAACCGCACAAAAGTCGAAAAGACACAAATAAAGCACACGCTGCTCGCGCCCGTTTCGGAACATTGCTGCGCACTTGCATCATAGAATAAAGAACCTTGCATCGAGGTACAGTGGCTAGAATGGGGAAGTGTGACGACCGGCGAGCGGCTCATATGGGAGGCGCTGAAGCCGGAGAAGAGGGAACCGCATGGGGGCGCTCGCTCCCGCATTCACGTCGCTGAAGCTCCGCCGCGCCGAAAAGCTCGCCGTTTCTTTTTGGTGAATGCCACGTGCGTACAGTTCTTTTTACGGTTCTGCGCGCAAGTTTGACCCCCGTCGTGTGTAGTCATGCTGTAGTCATGCCAAGGAGGCAGAGTCATTGTTTTGTGCCTGGGTGTACGACAGGCTATAAGTCTAACAAGAATAAACTGGCCTTGTTTGGTGTACCGAAGGACCAAACCTTGCTCGCACAGTGGCAACGCGCTGTTCCTCGCGCCGACAAGAAACTGGAAGAAAATTGTGCAGTGTGCGAACTCCACTTCGACGATAGGTTCATTTCTAGATATTTTGAGCACACAGTGAATGGTGAGCTCATCCGCATTGACAGAACCAGGCCTGTGCTGCTTCCGGGAGCGGTTCCTACTCGGTTCCCGAACCTACCTGCCTATTGCTCAAAGAGGCTGCCACCGGAGAGAAAGCGCCCCACAAGGACTGAACAGCATGCCCCACCGAGGAAGAAGCGTGCACAAGAGACAACCACATCAGTAAGTGCTGAGAACGCGATCGACAGTGTTGACATCAACAGCGATTCATGCATGCCGTTTGAGAACTTCGCCTTACCGTCGCCCTCGTGGGGGAAACATACGTTCAGTGTATCTCCTCTGATTGTTGGTTACAGCGTGTGTGAACCGGGAAAAGACAAGAGCATCTTGTTCGCCAGGAAGTTGGTTGTTTTCACACAAGAAGAAAACGGAGTGAAGCAAGAAGTGTTTGTGAAAGGAATACAGATACTGCACGATGTGTGTGACGACCCTGCCTCACTGTTAGGGCAGGTAGACGCTCTAAGCGTGTGCTCAGGGGCTGGAACTGTTGAAGAATTTCCGTTTGCTATCGGAAACAAGAGGTACCTTGTCACTGATACCGAAATATCCAGTTCAAAATGTCATGGAACCGCACAAGAGAAAAAACAATGCGTTTCGTGTAAACTTCTCAGGAAAGGCCTCCTCAATCAAAGATCTTCGCGGAAACAACGCAGTCGGACTCAAGCTGTTCGTCTATCATTAAGGAGGAGGACACAAACACAAGCTCTTAAACGATTAAGGGCTAAGCTTTCGCGGTATGAAGATAATATGCAGAAACTGAAGCAGCAAAGTGAGGAGCTCGAAGAAAACGTCCTTGAAAACCGACTAAAAGATCTCAGGCCCAAGCAAAGGCTTGCCATCATGCAATGTTTTCAGGGTGCACGACGTAAGTCGGCAAAGGGAATGAAGTACAACCCAGAGTGGCTATTGGAATGCATGATAATGCGAATGAAGAGCCCTAGGCTGTATGAACACGTGAGACGGGAGGGCATACTGCTGCTGCCGAGTCGCTCGTGCCTGAAAGTATACATGCGCAAGTATAAGAGCGGCTTTGGCTTTAATTCCATGGTGTTAGCAGGGATTGCCGAGAAAACGAAATCAATGGATGAATTCAAACGACACGGTGGGCTCATAATAGACGAAATGAAGTTGTCAGAGTGCTTGAGTGTTGGTACCGCAGGAAAGGTAGAAGGATTTGTAGATTTGGGAGCGTTCACACCTGACAGCGAAAAGCACATTCCATGTGATCATGGCATGGTCATTTTGTTTCAACCGTTGACAGGCTCCTGGCATCAAATACTGGGAGTTTTTGCTTCCAGAGGAAATGTAAAAGCTGCACTGCTTTCAAGGATTGTTGTGGAAGCCGTGCTGCTTACAGAGAAAGCAGGCCTCAAAGTGGATTTTATAACGTCGGATGGAGCATCATGGAATCGGTCCATGTGGCGTAGGTTTGGTATATCGGGGTCTTCAACATCCATAAAGTCTTCTGTGCCGCATCCTGTCGAGGAAGGCCGGCGCCTTTTCTTTATATGAGACTTCCCACATTTAATGAAGTGTGTTAGGAATGGCTTTATAAAAGCCCCTTACAAAACCCCAGATGGTGCTGTGTACATGGAGCATATCAAAGGGGCGTATGATGAAGATAAATGCGCCGTCACACTAAAAGTGATGCCTAAAATCACCGCTTCCCATGTGAACCCAAACAACTTCGAGAAGATGAAGGTAAACTTAGCCTTCCATTTGTTCAGTGCTGAAGTACTACGTGGCCTATTTTTTTATAAGAATGAAGTGTCTAGGCGTTGGGGCAACCCAGCTCCAACACAGGCGTTTGTGCACAGGATGGTAAAGCTAATCGAAGCAATGACGGCACGTATTCCATCGCAAGGACTGAAGATAGATTCTCCTCAAGAAACGAACATAAAAGAGTTCCTAGAATACCTCAACAAGTGGGAAACTTCCTTAGAGCCATCCAAAATTGGATTCATTTCAGGAAGCACCGCCGAGGGACTGAGAGTTACTCTGCATGCTACCCTTGGCCTACTGAGGTATGCGAGTGAAAAGCTGAACTTCAAGTTCATCCTCACAAGCCGTCTAAGCCAAGACTGCATTGAAAAGTTATTTGGTGTCATTCGCCAGTTTTCAGGGTGCAACGATCACCCTACGGCAACGCAGTTTTTGATAACGGTCAACTGCCTGAGCTTTTATGATTTGGTGAAGGCCCCAAACAGTGGAAACTGTTCAGGAGGTTCACTGACCTCTCTCCTTGGAGATGGCAGTAGTGCCAAGCCAGTGGACTCGCTGATTAACAATGGCAAGCTCGAAGAAGCTTCTGGAGTATTGGAAAAGTCGGCGCTTGATCCTGATCATGTGTATGCTGCGAAGAATAGCGATGCCAGACTTGTTTGTTTATTACATAGCCGGGTATGTCGCTAGGAAAAATGTTCTGAAAAGCGGCTGCCGCGACTGCTTCGATGAGCTTCTGGTAGCTCCGCAGGATGCAAGCAAAGACCTCGCTACGCTGACACATTTTTGCGACAATGGTGGGCTACTCTATCCGTCGGAGCAGCTCTTCGCGTTCGTCGAAGCCCTTGAGATGACTTTCATGACATGGTTCAGCTATAATGAGCTACATCATGACAGCTTGGCTGAGTTGACCTTGTGCCTGAAGAGGAATTCTGTCGTGCTTGGATGTGCACAGCACGGTGACAGCCTAACCAACCAGATCATAAAGTTTTTTTCATAACGCGCCTCCACTTTTACACGAAGTCCCTGAACAAGGAGCGTGCATCTTCCCGCGAGAGAAAGAAACATCTGAAACTTAGCCGTCTGACGTAAACATTAGGTCGAACGCTTGACTGCTTTCCAACCCGTGCGACGTATTTGTGTGTTTCTAAGTTGTGTTTCGGCAAGTATACAATAAAATGTATTGTTGTGGTCCAGACTTTCCTTTCATTAGGAGTTGTTTCATAAATCCAAGGGTGAACTAAAATAGTGCAATCGCAAGAATCCAACAGCGTGTTGATCGCGTTTAGTTGAGGGCATTCCGCATCCGTGCAAGCTTCTGCCATCTGTTCACGCCATATTAGCATATCATATCATTGAGCTACAAAATGCAAAATGTGTAACCACACTAGCTAAAAAAACGCGAATTAGAATAATGAAACGCGGCGATCCGACGCCTTGGCAACGCTTCTGCTTCAAGCGCGTGACGTGAATACGGGCCGCAGCGCCATCTACCTTGTTCCCTGCAAAGCGGCACGACCGAGCGGGCGCGCTCGTCACACTTCCCCATTCTAGCCACTGTAATCGAGGCGCGTGTTGCTGAATTGATATCAGTGGCGATGCGAAGTCAAAGCTATTGCGAGTTCAAGCTTCTTTTTTTCTTTATAAACTGTCGTAATACATCAGCAAGTTAAAGGTTACGTATTTTCAACAGTGTACTAATAGATATAACTGAAAAATAAATCATTTTTGTATGAGAAGGAAAATGACGTAACCGAGACCGAAAGCATAGCGAAAAAATGGCGAAAGTATTGGCTTTTGCGCGCGGTGTCCAGCAGCAACGTTACTAGACCTCCAGCAGTGCGTGCAAAGGTCGTGCTAAATTGCAAAATAATTAATTTAATGCTTTTGCTCTCCTAGCTTCCCATTGTTAGGCATTATAGACAATTTGCTTGTATTTCTGCGGCATAGTGCGTGCATCGACTCATAACGCACAATGTACGATCAATGCACGAGAGCTTTGAATGTGCAAGAGATGTCTAAATCATAAGGACATTCGACGTCCTCTGGATGACCCTTGACTGCCGCGTACTAGTCGAACATACTATAGATGTAAACTGGACGTCGTTAAATGTCTTGGATATTTGGTCTTTTGTGGTACATCCAATGGATATTTGTGGTTCACTGGGGCGGGACCGTTCCCGCATCATACGTTGCGAACTGCCACCCCGCGCCGGCCCGAGCGGCCATTTTGGCTTTTCATGTCGCTTGGCTTGGTGGCTTGACGATGGCATTGGCCGCCCAAAGTGCCGGGGGCGACAACTATGACGTATTTTCGGTTTCCGCCAGCAAAAGTATGGCCCTTGAGATCCGTATTTGCTATATAAAGATGGTGTCCATGACGCGTTGTGGCCCTAAAATTGGTTTTGGCTCATAGATATTCCGTATATAAGGGTATACGGCCACGCTAGCGGCAAAAAACGCGCGCGTCATGCAGTGAGCGGCAAGTTGCCGCGCGTCAGCGCCTTGCCGCGAGGCCACCGTGGCACGCGCGTCTCGCCGCGCGGCAGCGCGATAAGATCTCCCGCGCTCTACGAACGGGCGAGCAACACCGCGAGCGCTCGTTGTTTCATGCGAGATCGTCGATTGAAAACCCGGCGCGGACCGGCGGCGTTCCGGTTGTGATTAAAGCCCCTCTATAGGGGCTTTAGTTGTGATGGCTCCGTGACGTCACCCTCGTCGCTCTTGATTGGTTCTTCATCTCGCGGCACGCGGTATTTGCCGCAGAACCCATTTCGCGCGGCACGCCGCTAGACCCCCGATTCCTGCCGCTTTTGCCGCGCGCGGCATGGCGCGTTGCCGCGCGTTTCTGACGCGCGTTTTTGCTGCGTGTTCTTGCCGCTAGCGTGGCCGTACCTTTCCAAGGGCGATAACGCAGTCGCCGCACGCCGTATGCTGTATGTGCGAGTGAAAACGTGCAAGGGGAACCGACGACCGCGTCTAAATCTCGCGAGCGCAAGAAAAGCAGGGAGGAAGCGCGCCTTCTTCCGTTGCGCTCGAGGCACCGGCGAGGGAGCGAGGGGGGAGGGATAGCGGGGCGGCGCGCGGTCGCGCAGCCCGTATCTTGAAAGCGATCTGCGTTGGGGCAGAGTCTGCGTCGGCAGCTCGTAGCTTTCTGCGTGCTGTGTGTTCTCGGCGCTCAGTTTGCGTTGAAGCGATAGACAACAGCACTAAGGTCACTTCGCGCGCTTCTCCAGCGGCGCTTCCACACGCCGCCAGCGTTTGAGAGCGCTCGAGTTTGATGTGCCACAGCGTGTACCAGCGCGTCGGCAACATCAGCTGGAAAAGGAGAGAGTGCCAGCTGCAGCAAGCGGCAGGATCAGATTTGAATGAAGGGAGGGGGAAAGGTCACGCCCGCGACGGCAAGATCGCCGGGTCGAGGGATGCAGGGCCGCCTCGCACACGCACGCACGCACACGTGCGCTCGCTTCGCATTCCATCGCGGGAGTAGGTGCTTCCCGTTGCTGCTCTCGCAAAAATGACAAAATTTGGGGCGAAATCTCTAGGTGGTCGGAGGGGGAAATTCGTTATATCGAGGGGGTCTCCCGCTGCCACTTCGTTACGTAGAGGTCTCAAATACATGTGCTTCTATGGAGTAACGGCGGGGAATCGAAAAACTTCGTTATATGGAGATTCGTTATAAGCAGGTTTAACTGTAGAACAAATCAATCATCATGCTTTCATTCTTATGCCATTTTCGTCACTTTCATGGCATTAATGCTGCTGTCACCGTTTACTATGGTTGGTAATCTTGTCAAGCCATCATCAACATCCTGCAGTGATCCCACACACACGCTTGCACCACTCGCACAATTGCTGTTGTTTCACGCACACATTGCGCCAAATTAGGACATTGCACGCACAAAATGCCTAAAAATTCAGGAAGTCCATCAAATCTTGAGACTGTTCCTTAGCTCCATAAAAATTAAGTATATTGGCAGCATAATCCCTAGAAGATGATATATTATATAGTATCAGGTTTGACATGCTTATCACACCCTACTCTGCTAAATGCTATGAAAACCAAAGGGCAAAATTATGTGAGGCATTTCTACATTGGAGAAAAAATGTCGCACACAGGACGGTGACCACGTCTTCAATGTTCGCTGTAAAATGTCCCAAAAGTGTCTTAAAATTCGTGAAACAGTGATCAATTGTGACATTGTAAGAACACAAGCAGAAATTCGTTGACCACGTAACAAAACAGCCCCTTACTTCTAACAGCTCCTAGAACTACTGCTAAACAAAGGCTAAATAAGAAGATTTTGTTCCAGGAGGAATGCGCATCCATGAAGCTCACGTACTCAAGCACATCCTGTTAATGACATCGCACATGAAGTGCACATTGGAGAAGATGCAGAAAAAGCATGCCCATCAGTGCATCAGAGATTGCTTTGTGGGAGGCAGTGAAGATGTAGTCGAGAGTAAAATGAACCTTTCAAAAGATATAAATTGTTTCAGCTACATCGAGAAATCTTCAACCTGCTGCTGGTGCATTTTTTATGATCGGTGACACAGCTGCAACATACAGAACAGGGCTGCAACATTTCACGCACTAAAGCGTCCTGAATGATTGAAAGGAACAACAAGTGAGAGACAAGTTGCCAGGCAACAAGGTGAGCATCCATAAACAAACCGTCGGTGATTCTTTGCAAGAAAGAATTTCATTACTTGCATTAATCTTGATAGTTCTATTTTTCACTACATCTTTGCAGTTTGCCTTACATGTGTACTGCGCGTGTCTGGCTTTTGCTGGTTTTTTTACGTTTGTTTTCTTAATATCAGTTTAAAGTCGGCACCGTGTCATTTTTTATTTATTTGTTTTGCCTTCTGTCCATTTGTTTGCGCCATGCTCATAGCGTGACCTAAAAGTTGTGACATAAGTATTTATTTGACAGGAAGGCAGAGACACGTTGGCCCTGGCCTGTCATTCTGTACGGGGGAATAATGACGGGGTAAAAAAAAAAGGACGGGTGAGTTTAAATTTTATTGTAGATGTGCTTACACAGCACATATACACTTTGACACTTTCCAGGACCCAAAAAATTGTCGAAGGGTCCCAAGCAATTCTAACGACACATAAGCCTGTTAGTCACAGTTATGTGAAGCGATGCCGCCTGTTCCTTTGAACAATTATTGATACGAATAAGCCTGTGGACATGCGTGAATATTTAATACAGCAAGGCATCAGAATAACAATGTGGTTTATAGGTTGTACAATACGGCTTATAAGAAAAAAGCAAACAAATGAGTATTATGGATTCGTATTCTTCAGCAATGGGTGAAGACTCAGAGCAAGCTTTAAATTATTAGTAAAGCTTGAACAAATTGTCATTCCTGTGAATTCTAAAGTTTGGCAACCACTGCTTATTTTAGATAGCAAGAAGTAGCGTACAGAGTCCTGCAGAGAGTCTCTACGTTGAAGCTAACGAGTGGTCGCTTAATCTTCAGAGCTCATACTCCAGTTTCATGTACTTTCTGAAAGTGAACGTAAACCGCGACCTGACATGACCATAAACGATGTGACATCTGCAACGCTGTTTAATAATCGACCAGCAGCTAGAGAGCCCCTTCTCTTTGCGCATAAGAAAACTTAATGAGGAAAGGGAGTTCCAATTCTTGAGCAGGACCTGATGGTTCCAGTGAAGCCGCTGCCGCCATGGCAGTAGCAGCTCATAGAATGCGATGCATTATATTCGTAGAGGTGACAAAACACACCCCAGAGACACATATATGAATGCATTTCCTAGAACTACAGTCGAACTACTTGTGCATAGAGTTTGATACCGACGCTTCCAAGTCGCATGCCAGTGTGTTTTATGCAGCATTGGGACCATCCTTCTCCGAATCTGGTGTCTTGCACACAGAAACAAGTATCTTTACAGCGGAGGTCTATGCACTATTGTCGGCTCTAAAACATAAGGAAATGAAAACTTCAAAAAACAATTATATTTACACACTCACTAAGTGTCGTAAAAGCCTTAATGTCACTGCGTAAACACAGAAACCACATACTTACTGAGCTTTATTCCGTTCTGTGCACAACGTATATGTCTCAGCAGCATGTCATTATGTGGTGGGTGCCTGGGCATACTGGGTAATATGCTGGCTGCCACATAAATTGCAGCACGAGCTATCAATCCTACCATGGCTGTCCCTTGCTTAGATCTCAAGCCTTTTCTCCGAAAGAAACTGAGAAGCCACTGGCAGCGCTTGTGGGATGCTGAAACAAATAATAAGCTCCACATAATTAAGCCATATGTGGGTTCCAGGCCCTCCACAGCGAAAACACAACAAACTCTGTCGTCTCAGAATAAGACACACATATGGCACCCATAGTTTTTTGCTGGCTTCTAATGAACCTCCAACTTGTTGTAGATGTGGTGAGAGACTGACCGTCCTCCTGGAGTGTCGGGAAGCCGAATCTGAGAGAAAGAAACACTTTTCTCTAGAATACCGGCTGCATATCCCTCTTCAGCCGGTAATGTTTCTTGGCCAAGAACCATTTTTTGACACCAATGCAGTACTAGGTTTCTTGAACGATGATGTCTTGCGTGTTACTAGCCCAATATATTCATAGCGCATCCTCTCCCCAGAGGATGCAGCTGTGATATCAGCTCGGTACAGAACATGCCTCCAGGCCCTTGCATTTCAAGGGCTCTGTTTAGGCAGTAGTGCTTCTTGGAAACATATGCCTCTTACATATTTTTATATATCATCATCATTTCGAAATGTATCTTTCGTGTCCATAGTACACCTACCTCATTAACCATTCCGATTTTTTTATTACATATAGGTTTTGCGCACTTTACAGCGAATGTTTTTTACGCCGCTTTACAGCCACGTCACATCTACCTCTCTGAATTCATCGATCCACTGCGAACTCATCAATACTTGGCCCTTGCACCACAAGATATCACATTCATCAGAAGTAGCATGAGGTGTACTCTTTAGTGCAATGTAACTGACAAAAGGACGTTGTCAATAGGCCAGGTTACCATTAAATAGTCTGTACATTATGAAATCAACATTATAGGTAATATTGCAGTGATGATGAAGAAAACCAAGTGCTCAATAAACAAATTCACGAGGTTGTGGCATTTCTAAAGTTGTTTGCTTCGTTTAGTGGTTTGTAAAAAAGTCCTGAGGTGTACTTATAATCAAAGCTGCACTGCTATGTCGGGCCGAGGACCCTAAACAAAGTTTTCAGATAGAAGTAATCTGTCGACTTGTGCAAGTGTTTCTGGCACCTGAGAGTGTTCACAATTTTGACCAGTGTGCTACTGCAACGTATTGTACTGCAACCTTGGTGTCATGTTCAGTGCTACTAGGCATGACGCCAAGCTGAAACCGGTGCACTTTGCTTGTTTCGTTGCATTTAAGCTTGTGAGGCCCACAGAACTTAATTCCTGGCTGCCACTTTTGCAAATGCCTGTGGCATCAATCTGGTTCAGTCCAGTGGTGAAACATCGTTTTTCATGATGCAATGGAGCATGGCATTTGTGTTTGTTTGCGAGAATGCAGTGCGTGCTTCAGAGGGATCGTCCAAGGCTCTCTGCTTAAGTGTCTGCCTGCTCATTTCCAACCATGTCACCATATGCAAGTGCGACAAGTAAAAGTGGCAAAAACTGAGTTTAGCACTTGCACATTTAGCCATGAGCAATGCAATATCTGCACAATATACTGAAGACAACAGCAGGTGAGTAAGGACAGCCTCAGCATGAAGCTGCTTCCACAAAAGCACTTATATGACTTATTTGAAACATATATGTGGACCATATTATATATATATATATATATATATATATATATATGTGTGTGTGTGTGTGTGTGTGTGTGTGTGTGTGTGTGTGTGTGTGTGTGTGTGTGTGTGTGTGTGTGTGTGTGTGTGTGTATTCGATAGGGAAACAGCGCAAAAAACAAGACAAGAAGGGAGACACACACCAGCGCTGACTGACGACTGAATTCTTTATTCAGAAAGGAATGGCGTGGTGTACGAGGTGCCTCTTCCCTGTGGACGCTCCTACATTGGACAGACTGGTCGTTGCCTCAACGATCGCTTAAGAGAGCATGCCTACAGCCTTCGCTCTGATACTGGCAGCAACTTGGCCTTACACTACAGTGTTTGTGATCTGTGCCGTAATCCGGGACTTGACTTTTCGCAGTGCACAATTCGCAAACGCTACCATGACGCGTGTGCCCGAGAAATCTTTGAGGCTGCTGCCATTGCAAGGAATGGTGCCTCGTGCGTCAGCACTCCGTCTGTGGCCTTGTCTGAGGCAGAACTAACATATCTCCGGAACCGTCAAAATTTCGCGGGAAATCCAAATCTAATCGGTGTCTATTTTTTGCCCATGTGCAGTGATCTACCCTCTTTTTCTTTCTTTTTTTTCTTTTTCTTTTGGTATATATGTGTTCCTTTCTGAATAAAGAATTCAGTCGTCAGTCAGCGCTGGTGTGTGTCTGCCTTCTTGTCTTGTCATGTTTCTTTGCGCTGTTTCCCTATCGAGTATGTACCAACTAGCCCAAGCCTCGACCGTCTTGCAATATGTATATATATATATATATATATATATATATATATATATATATGCGGGAAATGGCTCAATCCCACATTCCACGCCAGCAGGCTCCAGTTTCCTCCGGCCACGCCCAAGGACGCCCCGCCACAGCTCGCGTGTCCCTCGCGCCACTGCTCTCGCTTCCCTCATCTTCTTAGGTACACAGTTGGCTCTGATGATGCTAATCAGATCGGCGTTCCCACAATATATATATATATGAAAAGTAGTCATATTGTCAAACCGTTGGCTCTAGACTGATGGTTTCATTGCTTACCCGTTGTTGACTACTTCAAGAATCGACATTCTTCTGAGTTCTTTGCTTTGCTTTACACTGAAGACATGCCACATATGACACTGTTGCAAGCTTCAGTACTACCAAACAAGGATACATGGTCTGCCGCTGCCATGATCTTGCGTTATAAGTGGTGATTTTGTGACCTCTGCCAACCAGTGAGAACTGCTTTTTCGGAAGCGAAAGGAGAGTTACCGCTAATTACCAAATATGCTGTGGGCACGTGGCCATTTCTGACTACTTTTGCATAGTCACTGTTGCACAACTTCTCTGAAACTGTGTAGAATATGCATTTGATTTTTTGGGTTGGGGTTGTGGCCAGGCCCGTAACCAGGTAGAGAGTTACGGGGGTCTTGACACCCCCAAAGCTATTGCCACGGGGATATATGCTTCTCAGCACAACTTACACATATGTCATTATGTTACGTGTAAGTGTCATTAATACATGCATTATGAGTTTATACTACCATATGTCATCGACATACTTGATTCGCATGAAAAACTAAGGGAATTGAAATATTTCAAAATGAACGCCGTTGTCACCTCAAAACCCCGGGTGCTCGACCCGAATTGTGGCACAGACCGACGAAGGAAATTTTTTGTTTTGTGGGAATAAACAAAAACTACGTGTGCCTGACACCACCACGTGTACTTGGGGGTGACGTGGAAGAAAAGTATCCAGCACTGCCCCATCCAGTCGAGTGCCGCAGAGCACTTATGGGTGCACCACTCCATGACTGCACCATCGAATGTTCGAATCTAAATGATGTTTTTTTTTTTAGGTTAGTGAGATAGCAACAGCAGTGGATGACACATGTGCAGCCTCATCATCTAGCTGTAGCTGTGAGCTGTCCATGTTGAAAGATGATGGATTTGGCCAAGAAAAAAAAAATGCCCACAAAGCAGAAGTTTGTTACTATAAATAGCTGGACACAGCTTGACCAAGCTAGCATATGCATATTTACTGGACGGAGGTCATAGTATGCCATTGCCCCCCCCCCCCACACACACACACACAAACACATTTTTGACAGCAGGCTGCACACTGGCAAGTCCAAAAAAACATCGGAGTCCAAGTTTTCTTTTAGAATACCGGCCATATCAGTAATGCTTTTTTATTAAATGTCTTCTGCAACGAGGATTTTCTTTTGTGCCTCGTCGCAAAAGGAAGCTGCCAACTAGTATTCTTGCCATAACAAGCTTCAGCTTTGCGCCACTTGCATCATTCCCAAGTGCCTTGGGGTCATCTAACCATCTCTGAAAACATAAACTAGCATTGATATTTGTAATTAAGAGTGGGGGAGGGGTTTTGATTATTTCCATTGTGGTCCATTATTTCCAAATGCTTTGCCATCTGTGATTCATAATCAGATCTCCTAATTGTAAACATAACTATCACTAACGAATTTTACAGTCTCTTTTCTTTTATAATCAGAAAACCTCATATATATATTGTGAAGAAGAAAATGCGCCACCGTCCAGCAGCATCGCCAACACTTGGGTCATGCTGCTGGTCTCTGGTGTCTTTAAACGGTGTCTAAAACTGCCTCGCCTGTCCTACTCATCGCGTCCTTGAAGGAATGCATCGCAAATAAACCTCTTATCAATTAGTTGGTCCGCACATATATATATATATATATATATATATATATATATAAAGTCAATTACAGAGTACGGAGGGGGGGGGGAGCTTTAACACTGCCCCTCCTCCCCTTCTGGGTTGCAAGCCTTAGGCAACCCCAATCACTGGCTCGTATACTGTGAATGTGCATGTAGAAGTTGTCTTTGTGGCTGAAAAATGTTGAATTGTCTGTTTCCAGTGCTTCTCATGAACTTTGTAAAGAATTGTACTTTTTCTTTTGCTATTCTTGTAGGTGAAGTGCTTTAGAAAGTAAGTGACAAGCTGCGAGGCATAATTAACGGCGAAGTAAGGACCAATTGTATCTGCTAGCTCTTTTCTTTGGTGCTCTTGTGTTGTTATAGAATGTTACAAGGAGATTCTTTTTGAACAAATGAATTTGAACCATGCATAAATAAACTGCCAAGTTTTGATTACAACAACGACAGCTTTATTTTGTGTGCACAGTTAGTGCGGCCGGCTTCCATCAAGATCAAGAGACCGTGTGACCATTGACATCACATAGGGTTGCTAGCATCCGGGGCGGTGGCCGGCCATGAAACTCCCTGTTCTTTCGTTTCAATCAACCAAACACAAAACCATTACTGTGCAAATTTTTTATGAAAAAAAAGCACACCTCAAAAAATAAGCAGATCAAGATGTTTTCGGCAGATGAATGTCACATAAACCATAAGAAATACAAAGTTGAGTATGTAGAAAGACCTGTAGCGGTTTGCACAGTGTATGCATAGCCATGTGCGGTGCACTTTCCTCACGTAGCCACATAGGTATATTCATACGCGAATATATTATCCACATTTTTTAAGTGAAGTTGAAAGATGGACCTTGGAAGGACAAAATTTGAAAGGAGAGTAAAATGACGAGCCAGAAATAGTAGGCGACTAGGCGAAGAAGAATACAGTCTCAGCAGAACGATCGGTGTTTTAAATTTATGCTAATCACTATCCGTTAGCGCAGTTGGCCGCAGTGGGGAAGCATTTCTACATCATTTACAACGAGCGCTCACTCATCATCATTCACTTCGTAGATATGCGGTGATTTTTTTGTTTTCTGTACTCTGCGCGTAGTGTCGCTGTTCCACTCAACAAAAGGCGCCCAGTGCCCTTCCGCTGCTTTGAAAAACATTTATTTGCTTTATGTAGAACCAATTAACGCAAGGAGAAAGTTACCTGCACATATCTTGAAGCGCACGCGTCCGGGGATTCAAATCTGGCGCCATATTGATGGCCATTGACGATCGAGCTTACGTACGGCAGAAGAAGAAAAAAAAAAGATAAGGGAAGATGTACAAAATCAATTTACTTAGCATGTAGACTAGCTCTATGATATTTCCTGAAAGTTGTCGGCGCTGAAAATTCTGGGTCATGTAGAACAAACAAACGCAAGGAGAAAGTTTTCTGCTCATGTTTTGAAGCGCACGCGTCCGGGGATTCAAATCTGGCGCCACTTTGATGGCGTGCGATAAGGTCCCGAGATAAAAAAAAGTAGCGTGCGATTGCGAAGCGGGGTGAAGCAGGCTAGGTTGCAGCAGCGTGAAAAGCAGTTTGTTTTGTCGTTCCTGGGATCATTACAACAGTTATCCAGCAGCTGCGGAGATAAGAAATCGAAGGCAGCAAGCCGGTGTGTGCGTGCAGTCGCTAAAAAAAAAAAAAGTCGCAGTTTCGCCCGAAAGGCGAATCATCAGTTGCGATAGCAAATTAGCAGAGAGCTATTCGTAGTAGGGATAGTAGTTTTATCGGCTGCATAAACTTGGACACATCCGCTTACTAACTGAATTAACAAGCGTTGTGTCAGCGCGCACAAGCAAACATGAATAGATCACACTGAATGACCGCAGCCAACTGCCAAAACGCTGGCAGCAAGCGCAAGTTCGCGCGGTCTATCGCTTCAACGGAAACTGAGCGGCGAATGCACAGCGCATACAAAGGTCAGAGCCGTGTGGAGATAAGAGACGGTGCGGGCAGAGAAGTTGTTGGCAGAGGAGAAGCTGCGCCTCCCCCCCCCCCCCCTCCCTCCCGCGCTGCCTTACCGCTTTGTTGCTTTCGCGTGGGAGATAGAGTGGCAAGTTCCCCTTACGCCCGATTGCAAGATACGCCTTTGGTGCCGGAGCACAGCGTCGCCCCGCCTCCCTCCGTCTCATACCCCGACGGCTTTTCGCGCGACGGTCGCGTCTGCTTTCGGCCGTGCGTTCGCTCTCCGTGATAGCGCGCGCGTCCCCCCCCCCCCCCCCCCCCCCAACGCTTTTGCTCGCGCATACAGCGCGCGGCGACGATTTTATCGCCCTTGGAATCTATACGGAACCTCACGGCGGCGATGGCGACGCCGATGGCAGAAATCCGGTTTAAATGTCCCTATAATTGCTATCGCAATAAAAAGTGTCGTGTTTACGCGAGCGTCGGAAGCAATGAAGCCGCCGATTTCGTGTTTTGTGCCGTCCTTCGAGTGTGGATTGCAACCTAAGGCACACACATACACATGTGCTATCGCCTTGCCCAGCGTATGTGATTCGGGTGCGTTCCTGTGTATGCGGTTCACCGCAGAGAAGCGCGTACGTGTTTGTGGCTTTTGGTTAACGCCATTCCTCTGCAGGTTTCAGCAATTATGATACGAGGAGCAGTGATAAGCTTTATTCCCTCGTTATCGCTGTCATTCGTCATGAACCATCTGTTTTGCCTGCGGTGGTGTGTCGTGATTGCGAACACCTACAGGCCGTGTCACATTCGAGCGTTACTATAGTATATAGAGTCCTTCACGAAGTGTGTTGGGGAGATGCAAATCGTGATATGGGGCCGTATTCTAAAACGTTCCACTTCGGTGAAATTTCTTTTTTCTCTTTCAGGCGCGCTGATTGGCTGGTTGAGCAAAATTGAATGACGTCGGGCTCAACCATCCAATCAGCTCATCCAATTTTGGTAAAACAGCCAATCATTGCGCGCCTGAAAGCGAAAAAGAAATTTCGCTGAAGTGGAACGTTTCAGAATACGGCCCATCTATGCGCGATGTGTCGCAGCGGTGTTGTGCGATGTGTGTGTGCTATGAAGTAACCCGTGCATAAGCGTTACCGGTGCGGTTTTCTGATAGTACAGACCTTGCATCAAGAGCGATACTGTGTGTTTTTAATGATATTGGTTTCGTCGTGAGGCTCTTGAGATTCACAGTGGCGTACCAACTATTTCTCGAGCGGGGGGGCAAACCGCGAACCACCTGTTTCTCTCTCTCTCTCTCTCTCTCTCTCTCTCTCTATATATATATATATATATATATATATATATATATATATATATATATATACACTCCGAGGGTTAGTTCTAGTTGTAAAACATAAATACCCCAGAAAGTGGACGGCAAAACGGCTCCGCGGTAGCTCAATGGTGAGAGCATCGCACGCGTAATGCGAAGACGTGGGTCCGTTCCCCACCTGCGGACAGTTGTTTTTTCATCCACTTTAATTTCTGTTCATTTATCATTTTCTTTAATTTAATTAGTAAGTGCAAGTGATTTCCCCTATGCTGTTCTTGGTGTCATTGTTTGTTGGCTTCTTATGATATATATATATATATATATATATATATATATATATATATATCCTGTATCCCTTGAAAAAGGTCGGTCCACCGACCGAAACTGTTGGGAAAATAATAAACCCTAGATAACCGCGAAGTTGTGCTTCTGATTTCCCTAAATACGCTTGGCCCATTGAAAAATCCAGTTACTACTATATATATATATATATATATATATATATATATATATAATTACTTTATCAGATCATAATTACTATTATATTATGTGATAGAGCCCGGAAAAGGCGTCTGTTAGTTATTTTTATATTGCCTATTTATCAATCACACATGGTGAACCATGAGGGCCCGAGAAATTATTTTAATTTGCATTTATTTCTTGGAACTATACAAAATTTCAAGATGATGCAGGCACTACGGCAATGAGTGCCTCACAGAGGTCCCTGACCCCGCACTGTAGCAGCAGTACGGCGCGCAATAATAAAAAAGCACATTTGCTACCAGCAATTTTAATAATTAGACAAAGAATTCTACTTGGTGTTGAAGTCTACAGCACGAATGTATCGCCAGTTAACGTAATAGTATTGTTGAGGTTATACGCAACAACATACAATACACATAAATTACTTGCAATATTGACAAGAAAAAAAAAAGACAGCAGATGTGTGCGACCTTGGAGAATTACTACCCCATTTCCAGCGAAGCTGTTTCCTTCGAGCAGTTGCAATAAAAGCTTGTTTCCTGTAATTATATCGCATGCTTGAAAACGTTGCCCGTATGTGACTGTTCCGTTTGAAACCATGCCCACGTGTAACGTTTTGGAGCTTTTCGTGTTAGGATAAATTTTTTAAAAGCCAGTAATTCATCAACACACATGTTACTTCGCCAGAACATTTACCATGGTGTGCCAGGGCAGTGGTCTCAATTCTGCCCCGCTCGTTAGACACGCTCATAACGCTTTAGAGCACTTGCATAGGGAATTTATTGGTTACCTATCTATTTTAAGCTTTACTTACACATCACCCATTACCTGGTCCTTGCAGTTACTAAACATAAAGAAGCTGCCTTTTTTAGTTCAGTGACAACACCAGGCGAGCCTAATATGTCACGCAAATAAAAAGAAGAGAGTTCAAGAATTATTCGTAACGCTTCTAAATAAGCCACTAACGTTAGAAATTCGCGACACATTGCATTAAAATGCTGATTATTCCTTCAAAGTAGAAAATTTCTGAAACGCAGAGTTGTCTTGGGGCATTGGGAAACCTGGGTAAAGATTTGCCGTGGTTCAACGCGGTTAAACCGAGTTAAACCACACTGCTCAGCGCGGTCAGCAACTACCGCATCTGCAATTGCAGCACAATACAACACGTAGACGCTGCTCGGCGCGGCAGCAGCAGCGAGCGAATTGACCTTCGTGCTGCGTCTCGCTTCAACGCGAACTAAGCGTCGAAAGCACAGCGCATACGAAGCTACCAGCACTCGGCGCACTTTGTCCACATCGCAGATCGCTTTCAAGATGTGGGCGCCCACGCGGCGTATACGCAGCAGCCGTCGGTAGTGGTAGTCCCAGTTTGACCTTTGCTGAGCTTGAAGGTCAGATTTGCGGTACCAGGCGTTTTCTGGGTTTGTACCTGGAGTAGTAGTAGAGCTATCGCTCCAATAACGGTAGTGTGATATTTTGAAATGCTTGCTTGCGATGTTTCAAAACTGTTTGATCAACACGCAATTACCATCGTACATAAATTTGGCGTGTTGTTCCCCTTAAAGGGGCTGAGACATCAAATTTGTGGCTTGCGCGTTGTTTGTTTCAAGCGTTTCTT
Organism: Dermacentor silvarum; assembly: GCF_013339745.2. Classification (NCBI taxonomy): domain Eukaryota; kingdom Metazoa; phylum Arthropoda; class Arachnida; order Ixodida; family Ixodidae; genus Dermacentor; species Dermacentor silvarum. Next base: position 109,871,437 of record NC_051163.1, read on the forward strand.
ATTTCTCCAGAAAGCATGATACACCGCTGGAAGGTTCATATATTCTCGATAAATAATTCAATATCGCATTATTTATGTGCACCATTTTCGGTTTCGGTTTCTCGGCGCCGAGTTGGACAGTGACGTCACTGGCTAGGAAGCTTGGTCACGTGGGCCCACAAGGCTGTGAAGCACGCACTGCTGCATCGTCTGCTCTCGTACACACGTTTTGTACCAGCGCAACCTACTCATTTGAAACATCCCCTGCACATTACCCATACCATGCCCCAAGCTTTCCCCAGATATAAACAAGATGCCTTGTTAAGCTCACCGAGGACATCGGAGAAACAAATTACGAATCTCATATGATGCACAAGAAGCACATGGAAAAATAAGGGTTTAGTAATTATCTGCAGTAATTCCATTTAAAGCAGAAAATTGAATGTTTAGCAGCGCATCTCACTCAACATTCTACATATTCTGACAAAATTTCAAGTTCTTATAACGTGCAGTGGTTTTATGAGTCAGGAAAACATTTACATTTGTGGCAGTGTGGCACCCTGGAATGCTTGAATGAGTAACTTTCTACAAACTCTGTAATGAACCTACACAGAATAAACATTTATCGCTCTTCACTCAGAACATTGCTTCATACTTCGAAGAAATATAAGCAACGTTCCTCGCATAGTTTGCCGAGGATACCGGGAAAAAAACAACTAAATGCCGTGTATAACGCATAAAAATTACGAGATGGTTTAAGAAAACGAGCACTCGCCAACCGAAAAACAAAAGAAAAACGAGAATGTTTTTGGCGTTTTTGCACCCAATACGGGTGCCTTGTTCACAATGAACGAGGTACATGACGGTCTTTATTATATACATGCCGAATGACGTAATGCGTTTGCGTATAGCTCAGGGGGAGTCCCCGTGTCCGGTCAACCGTGTGTGCCGTAGATTATATACAAAATGATTGAAGGAACAAGCGGGATGATAATTTCTTCTCCATTTCGATGACGAAAGTCGATTTCCAATCAATACCGTGTCCTGTTTTTTCGTGATGCTCTGGCAGTGCGTTTGACACAGTGTGCCACTTGGTTACATCATTGCGGCGCTGTTGTAGCCTTCCTTCTAAGTTCCCAGTTTCGTCTATATATTTTGCATTCCGCTTTTATGCTCCACTGCTGTCGCACGAAAACTTTTGCTGAAGACTTCCTCGACAATGACTATCCCGACCAGCCTATAACGACGAAAAAAAAAAAAAAAGGCGTCTTGCAAACCCTCCTACCAGAGCAAGGACAACAAGGAAGCGGGCTTCACTTCCTTAGGCACGAGGGGCGAGCGAGTCATTTCAAGGATTTTCCAAGGTTACGAAGTGCGAATCTGCCACATCTCTACAAGCAAATAACGCAGCAACTCGTCACAGTCAAAGACCATCTCAAAAAAGAAATTACCCTGGCATCGTTCTACAAAAATTTGTGCCAAGACTGCCAGGTGTGCTATAAGACGGAACTGGGAACTTAGAAACAAGCCTACAACAGCACCGCAATGATGTAGCAAAGGGTACACGGTGTCAAGCGCACTGGCGGAGCATCACGAAAAAACACAGTATTGATTGGCCATCGACTTCCGTCACCGAAAAGAAGAAATTAAATTTTGCTTCAGCTGTATTTTGTTGGAAAGTGTTGGCTTTTAAAAGCGAAGGGGGGGGGGGGGGCAAGTGCCCCCCCCCCCCCCCCTTCACTCCCCGGTAGATACGCCTATGGATTTGACTCGCCTCCTATTTCGATAGCGGGTAGTACTGTGGGAGCGCCTTAAGGCCTGGCGCCGTTTGACATTGCGGCTATATCGAAGCTCAACGCTTAGTAACAACACGCTAAGAACTTTCCCAATCACAAAAACTTGTTGAGAACTCTCAGATAAACGCGAAAACTTGCAACTCGCCGTCAACCCATCTCCGCTGTACACCTTCCAGCGTGATCCCACCAAGGAGGTTATATATATATATATATATATATATATATATATATATATATATATATATATATAAACCCTTCTGGAGTGGAGATCCCCTATGCGCGCCCATGCGACCGGCTGAAGCCTGGGAAACCGGTTGGCGGCCATCTTGCTCCGGGCAAGAGCGAGCGCTGCTTGCGCGCTGGTAGCGTAACCACGTGCGCTTTCGTGGTGGCGTTTTATGATGAAAGCGGGAGAATTACTATGATTTATTTAGCGCAGATGTATTTTTTTAATGCGACCGGCTTTTATGCATAACTCATGGTGGGGTGTCCGTCTCAAGGCCGTTTCAAAACCGTGTTGTTGACACGAAAGGATCCTCTTAGGATAAGAGGCGATAGCGCGCGGAAAACCACTATAAAGTATACAATATTAATTAAGCATGTGAACTGAAGTAACAATGAATATAGAGAGGTGAATGAAGTGTATTAAGATTGTAATGTTGAATTAGGAGTAAATAATGGTGGATTAAAGGGTTCAGCTGGGTGATAGGAGTTATGATGGGAAGAACACGTACGTGGGGCTGTGCTAGTTGATGATGATGAGAAAGCCACATTTAACAGTCTAAAAGTGATTACGCAATTGAACTGAGACGATAGTGCGTGCACAGAGAGGTGAATTAGGCGAATTTATAGTGACTTTTGCTGAAAAAATTGTGACGAAATAAAGTGACGAAGGCTCCGTAAAAGAGGTGGAAAGCGGCCGTCGTATCATTGAGTTAGCGACGCTAGGGCTTTCATGTCGCCTAGTTGTATCATTAAGAATCCCCAGTAATCTTTGTATTGTGAGGTTAAGGACAAATCCACAAGGCAGTCGTCAATGCAAGAATACGTGGGCTGAAGCTGTAACGCCTTTTATGCGCATCAGCTTGCCACATTACCGAAGTGACACGAAGTACAAGGTGAAATCAGTAAAGTGGTAAATAAATTTTTATTATGTCCTGGTTATTTTGATAAAAAATAAGCATAAAACAACATGGTGCAAAAATTAATAAAATATTGCATAACTACCTGTTGCATCACAGTGTGTACTACAGGAAAACAATACCCAACAGGCATGCATAAAATGGAAACACATCTAAGCAAACATATTTTTGGATGCGCAAAACCAAAAAATTGCACCAATGCCCAAAATTAAAGGCATTCTGATAATATGACTTCTTAAGGTTCAGTAACTACGAATAATGGCTTTTAAATATTGTAAAGATCGTGAGTCCGCAATAGACGAATTTGTATGAACTCTGATTTGTATAGAACTTTACACGACGGCATGCAACAGCAACTTGATCTCAGAAAACAGTAATATTTGCGATCCAGCCATAAGTTAAATTACGCCGAGATAGCTAGGATACCTATGGCTGCACAAGAACTGTTGTTACACACGCGATATGTGACTGGCAATACTCCTTATCTACCAGTTACCTAATTATACACAGTCGTACCAGTTACCTAATTATACACAGTCGACTTGTGAGACGCAGCTACGACGTCCGCCAGGTCTGAGAGCTGTATCATTTTATATAATTAAGTTGTAAATAATTCCTCTCGACAAGCGGAATCTCATATGCAAGCGCACCGAAAATATATACGAACAGCAATCATTTCTTACGAACTCGCTTTTTATGCAGATGTGCGGGGGACGCTGGAAAAATGGTTGGAATGCTGCCTTGTCGCAGCCTTGTCGTCTGACCAGACCTGTCAATACAACCCTCTTCAATGTGCACCGAACAAAGAACATCCGAATCTTTAGGCGCCCAGCCATCTCTGCGAACAGCGGGCTGCCATGCGTCACGCAGCGCTTTCTCTTTCGGGAACCTGTCGCACAAACATACGCAGAAAAAAAAAAAGCTTGTTTCAACCTATGTTTGCCAGTTAAAAGGTAGATCTCAGGTACAACAGCGCTCCTCGACGGAGATAGTGCGCAGCAATGGTCGAGCGATTGAAGGCTTTTTCGCGTTACTTACACGTGAAACATTACTCCTGTCTTTTGCTTCGCACGATTCGGGCAGCCGAAGGCGACGCAGGCGTTCACCACCCCATTCAGCAGAGCTTGGATGTTCCCTTACAAACGCACAACTACCGCTCAGCAGACCGTAACTGAGCACGAAGAGTGGACAAGCCCGCAACTGCCGAACTACCGCAAGGGCCCAAGCGGCGCAGCTATGTGTTTTGCCCGGAGCAATATGGCGGTCGCCGGCGTCAGCCGCGGTAGGGTGGCTAGAATTGGGAGGTGTGAAAAGCGGCCGCGGAAACCGGTCCCCAAAGCGCGCCGGTGCCGCAAGGGGCGCTGTAGGCGGGGGCGCGGGTGCACTGTACGCGGGGTCTATGGAAAACAGGGATGCAGGCGAAATCAGCACTGGGAACATACAGAACTTTCAAGCACGAAATTGCCAAAGAAAATATCTACAATAATTCTAGGGGAAGCTCTTTGTTGTTTGAAGCCAGGACGGGAGTATTGCGGACTAAGATGTGCCGAGTCAGGTACTAAGGTATCGACACGTTGTGCGGTGCATGTGGAGAGGAAGAGGAAACGGCTGAACACCTCATACTTTTCTGTAAAGGGCTTAACCCTACAGTGCAAAACAACTGGGCTGATTTTTTCAAAACATTGGGGTTTAGGGACAGTAGAGGCAAAATAGACTTTAAGCCGGTAGAAATACCCAAACGGAGGTTATCTGATTGGTGGCAAAAATCAAGGCAGGGGTGAAATTTCACCCTCCACAAAGTACAAAATATGTTAATAGTCAAGGCTAGGCGGCATGTGCCACCGCCAGATTTAAAGTTTTCAGCCTCATTCATCCATCCATCCATCCATCCGTAAAAGAGTGGAGCAGACGGCGTACTGCGTAACGCTGCTCGCGCCCGACGAATCTCGCTCGTGCTACTTTGTGCGCACCAGTTCTGAGTAGTAAGTGTTTATTTTTTTTTTCTGAGCTTCTGCACTAAGATATGGCACACTGTAATCGTGCAGCTTGTTCTTCTCGGATGCCCGTGAAAGCATGCGCGTCGAGAGGGGACGGAGTGAGACGTGGCGCGCACCAACGAGAAAGTGGATTTGATGACGCGGTTCGACACGGCACAAGAGCACCTGATTTAGAAGCGAAAACGTATCAGAGAGCTACACATTCATTCAGATCGTGTTAGGCTCCTCGTTTCAGGTGCAGAAATGTCAGGACACGGATCTTTCTTTACATTCCGCAATGTAAACATTTAGCCAAGGGTTGAATGCACCACCTTTTTTTTTCTTTGCGGAAACATGTTCCGCTGAAAAAAAAAAAAAAAACTTATCAATAGTGCAAATGAAAGCATATATTAGCTTATGCATTATAGTTACAGCTATAGAGAAATTAACCAGACTTTAATGTCAGGAAAAAGCTTTATTCCAGAGTCTCTATTCAAACTTCTCCAGATAGCAACTTACCATTAATTTTAATTCCAATGTACTTTAGTGTCATGCCGTTTTCCCCATTACAATTATGAATCGCTGCAACTAATTCAAACCATATTTTTAATGTTTATTTCCATTGTTACATGCTTGCCTGCTCCTTTACAGAAACATGTATTTAGACCCGTTACATGCCACTGGTCTCAAAATTGTGCTTACATTTTCTCTGCACACAGGAAAATTGAATTAAAAGGAATCCAGAGTCCTTCCACTATTGTGAAGATGGAAGCCAGCGAAACTGTGACTATGGTGGGTCTGCTGTAGTGAATTCATTCTTTCTTTCTTGCTCTCTTTCTTTCTTTATTGTCCCTGGCTCACACCCGCATATCCAATGCGGGTATGAGCCACACGTAATTTTATTATCGTTAATCATGACGTAACTGACGAGCATGTGATGCTATTGATGTTATGACCTATCAGTCATAATACTCATCCGTTTTGACACCTGTGAGAGCAGCATTCTGCGCAAGTTGGTAATCCATTACTCAAGTATTACTTGAGAAATGGATGTAATGTAATGGAGTAAATGGAATACAAATATTACTTGTATCCATTACTCAATAGTTGAGTCTGTGTTAAGGCACAACTGGGGGGGAACCGCCGCGCACATGGAGCCGAAATGCTAATGATGCTAGTTTTCTTTTCTTTTTTACACGCGTACAGGATCCTGGGGGTACTAGCCCTTAATAGCTTCGCTGTAAAACACATGCATGCAGGAACACGTTTATTTGAACTTTGCAGAACTTTCCAAGAGAAGTTAACTTTATTCTCTTTGAGTTGCCTGTCAGATCTCGGTATTGCGCGAGCCCACTTTTAAAAGACGTCTTTGCACGCCGGTGCTGGGAACAATGATACTTTTTCGGCGGACGACCGGTACCCAGAATTGCACTCAGGAACGAAGCACCAGCGTTAAGTTTTCTTCTTCGTTTTAGTGTGCATCTTTACTACAGCTCACAAATGCATGACCCATGTAAAATAAAAATCACGTAACCGATAAAAAAAAAACGACGCAACAGCAACTCCGTGACGCCGCCGCGTTATCCTACAGGGAATCTGCGACGGCGGTGGCGGCACGGCCCCGCGCCCCCTGCAGCAGCGCCCCTAGCGACAGCGGCGCACTGAGGGACCCTGTCAGGCAAGGGAAACGCGCCGCGCTTTTCACACCTCCCAATTCTAGCCACCCTAGCCGCGGCGCGGCATCTCCACTCCAGAAGTTTCTTTATAACCTCCTTGGATCCCACATACCAGCATGGCGGCGTAATGCGCCGGACGATGGACGGCGCTGTGGCGCTGTGATCGCAAAAATGGCGGCGCCCTCAATGAAACGGTCCACAAAAAAAAAAAAAAAAAAAAAAAAAAAATTATCCGTCCTCTCACCCTCAGCACAAAAAACTTTACGCGCCCTCCCTCACCCTCACGCTGAGAAGGCTACCACCCTTCTCTTCCGCTTTCTACAATTTCAAAAAAAAAAAAAAAAAGGCGCATCCCACGCACTGTGGGAATCATGTACGCGAAGCTTTGTAAACTGTTTGCTTTGATTGGCGATATTTATTGTTCCGCTTGTCGCTTCTGGTCGTAGTGCTCACTGCGCTCGTCGTCTTTCATGGCCACCACGCGGTGTTGCCTCACGTCTTCGAGCCAGCATGCATTCGCGGTCTGCACCACGTTTCGCTGCATAGCGAAGACGTTCCTGTTCCGTGCGACGCTTCTTTCGGGCCTGCAGGTGTCGTCGACGCTGAGTGCACGCTTTGGAGCCATTTTGCTGGCGCCTGTTTACGTGCTCCTTCTACGTACGTGGCCAGCACGCTGTTGAGACGCCAGCTCCAAGCGCTCTCTTCAGGCTATGGACGATTATAATGTTCACACTATATCACAGTCTAGCACCCTACCTCCACAGCCCAGCAACTGCACTTTTGTCGCAGAGGATAGTAAGCACGCACGAGCCATACGCACAAACTGTGAAACACTGCCGCGGCAGCGCCGGACGGGATGCGTAAAAAACCCCTGTATCTTTAAAAATTATGACATTCTTAGATCTTTGCGCCATCCCGCTCCTCCCCGGCGTTTCTTCCTCGTCGCCTCCTCCGCTCCCACATGGGGCTCTTGCGTTGCCCAGGGGGCGCTGCAAAAATGGTGCTAAAAAGCGCCCTCAATCCGAAACTGGGTAGTACCAAGCTCGGTCGTCTGCTTCGGGAAGCACGTTTACAATATGGACCCGCCACTTTCGGTTGTGTTGTACCACGGCTTGCAGCGAATATCGGGCGCCGAAGATTTTTCCATGGGTGGCATGCTGCGTAAAGGCAAGAAATTATGCAACGCCGAATACGTCTACGCCGTTCAAGAAATAAGTGGCCAAGTTTTAGCGCGGTGTCAATCGCAAGTGAAGCGAGTCACGCACGTGCGAAGTTGAACTTCAGGTAAGGTTTGCACGCTGCTAGATTCAGGCGCACAAACGCGAGGAAATGCTTTCTATAAATGAATTCACAGCAGCGATAAGCAGACATGTGTACGGAACTGCTCGAGCGCACGACGGTACGCGCCGCGACGGCAGCGGTCTTTCAGCTTGCCGCGATGTACGAACTGCTCGAGCGCACGATCGAACGCGCCGCGACGGCAGCGGTCTTTCAGCATGCCGCGAAACGGCGGGTCTCCTGTAATCTTTGTTGACTGCATGCCGCTAGACAAGTAATTATGCCTGCGCTGTAGTAGCGGCCATCTGTCCCTTTAGCAATTGATAAATAACTGATGCAATGCATATATAAGCTCGCAGTAACGTAGATACGTGCAAATCGCGCTTTAGCGCGAGCTCGTGCGCTGCTCGCTTGATGTAGCTTTTAATGACAGCGCTCGAACATCGATGTGCTGTAATCAATACTACCTTGCTGTGCTGCCTCAACGTGCTGGCTTGAGGTCAAGGATGAGCACTTTCAACTCTCTAACCTGTGCTGCTCCTAGTGGGGGTAGTGAATTGTCACCGAATCAGCCCGATCATTTGTGGTCATTTGCACACACCTGGTCACTTCAACACTTTGGACCAGTCGAATTGTTAATTGTCGCTGTGGCCGGGTCTCGAATCGTGAATCACCAGCCATGCCTGCTGCTATGTCGGTCTTCCATTTCGCTTACCCGGCCCGACGAACGGCAGTTATACAGCACGCCCGACGCTCCACTTCGTGAGGCCTTGAAGGAAAACGGTAGAATCTGAAAATAGGATTCAGGCCTTCTTGTTCATGGCAGCCCACGACGCAGCAGTAACGACGGTGATGCTTTTTCGAGGCTGAGCTAGGTCTCTCCGGATCGGCGTCGCTGATGTCTTCTGCTTCCAGCATTACGTCCCACGGCACACGGAGAGTCCGTTTTCGTATAACTATAGGCTGCGGCCAGCTCGCAGCCTGGTCGCCATGGTCTGTGAGAAGTGACGAGCCTTTTCGCACTCGAAACAGGGCAGAAAAAAGTGCGAATCGACGCAAAACGCGGGCTAGAAACGTGCTTCGCCACAGCCAGGGCTCAATACTATCAGGGTCCTTCAATACTTTTCTCCTGGTCATGAAACTCCCGCGTAACGCTATGGGAGAGCTTCATATAGCGCCCGCAGTTGCGGCGCCGCGGCGCTGGCGTCGCTAGAAGGGCGACGGGGAAGGCGGCCGCTGCCGCCGGAAAGCGGAGTGTCGGCGCGGCGTGCTGTTGTGCGTGTTTGTTTTTGTAGCGTTAGCTACACTGGCCTATCCAAGCCCGTTTCGCGCGGCACATCAAGAGCCGTGCTGCGCATGCGCAAGGATCAGTGATGTCACACGGCTTGCGCACCGGAGCCACCGGAGCCGGCACCTCTCGCGCACTCCGCCGCCGCCGCGCGCGACTCACCGCCGCCGGTCTGCGCATTCCAGAGGAGTGACGTCGTAGCCGTGGTAGACGCACTGGCGCCGGCGCGCGCTCGCTGTGCAGTCGCCGTCTGACACTGCGTTGGAGCCGCTGCGCTTCTGACTGGCGTTTGCCAGTGTGGTATAGCCATGGAGAAGGAGAGCGCAAATGCTGCTCAACAGCGCAGAAGAACGGAGAAGCTCGACTCATCGGATCCCGAAGTAGTTGCCTGGCAATTAGCGGTTGAGCGTAGGAGACAACCAGGAAAGCTAAGAATAATCAGCTGAACCTTTGCTAACGCTACGTATATCCTGGCATAGCCGAGCTAAGCCACTGCAACTTTTTTGTTTCGGCTGAACGTGTCTCTCCATGTAGTGACATCGACACTTCGTAATTCACCATAGCAGTGATTCCTAACATTTGTTGTGAGCCAGGCTGCCGCTCCGGATACAAGGGTGTCGACGAAAAGGTCTCCCCGTTCTGTTTACCAGCCAACCCGGAACTACGCGACAGGTGAAAGCGAGCAATCCCGCGACAAGAGACTGCCGGCTTCTTGTTTGAATCGAAGTACATTCGCGTGTGCGAAAAACATTTTGATGCCGGAGACATTGTTCGTGCGGACGTGTGTACAGTGAATGGAAACGTTGTGTCTGCCACGCGATCGACCCAAACTGGTAGAAGGTAGATTCCAAGGATTTTCCAAGGCATATCTGTGTACTTGTCTAAGCCCAAAGAACGTTCGCATGCTGGTACCGAAACGGCGCCCACCTGCAAAAAGGCTGCGAGCGGTATCTTCAAACTGCGCTGAAGCCGAAGTTGCGGCCGTCGCAACTGCAGACGTCACCGATGCAGCCGAAGAAGAAATTCACGGTAAGTCTGGTGCACACCTTTGGAGTATGCTACTTGCTCACTACGCAGGCAAACTGACATCACTCTCATTACGATATTCGTTCTTGGACACTCTTTGCAGATGAAGTACGAACTGTAAATCGCCTTGGCGGTGCTGATGCAGAGTGCATAACTGAGCACGCTGTTTGTTTTGACTCAGAGCTGCAAAGGGTGAAGGACCAACATCGCAATGTGAAGCAACAACTTCATTCGTGTCAGCGGAAGCTCGCAAAAGCGGAGGCTCAGGCAAATGAAAAACGTGGCATGCAGGAAACCATTCAGAAGCTATCGGTTCGCGAGATGCTCATTATAGATCAGTGCGTCATGAAGGCAAACATGAAGTCCACGAATTCAGTGCGGTAAGCCCCCATTCCTGATGTGTGTGTGTGTGTTTTTGTATAAATCGCGACAGTGTCTGTGTTTTAGAGGTTTAGTTGAAGCGCGGTATTTGCAATGAACGTGCTTACTTTTTGCTTAATGATCCAAACGAAAAAGTGATAGTGCTGACTAAAATGAAGATGGGCCACGCCCACTCTTAAAAATGCAAGATCTCTTTCAGCATGAAGAACCTATTGCTAACCAGGTAAACCTTTTAATAACACACACCAAAAGAACTTGCAGAGTAGCTGTGCACTGTATAGAATTGTGATAATGCTTGTCTAACCAGTTGATGCTAATGGGCATACACATCTCGTTTTAAATGCAGTGAAGATCTATTATGCTTTCTGGTGCTTAAAATTTGACACTCATGTCATTCACTGAGTGATAGTGCAAGATATTTGTGTTTCAGATTGATACCCTGGCAGTTCTTTTGGACGATATACTACTGGAGCCGGCTGAGTGCATGCAAGATATCAATCGTCCGGAGTCAACGAAGGACTGCATTTTGGACTGCCTTGGTGGCTAGATTGCAAGAAAGTTTGCTAAAATAAGCTGCAAGGACTGCCTCCAAACACTGAGGAGCACCTCCCGAAAGCCAAGTGCACTGACCGAAATAAAGACTAGGGGATTTTCGGAAGTGCCATCAGATCAGCTGCTTTGCCTTCTGCAAATTGTGGACGAGCACCTAGAAGTGTGCACCGTGGACAATACATATAGCCTGTGCCAATGTTGAAGACATCCTGCTGGACGACCGTACTTCCTCGGCCAGTGTTGGCTGCGCAACACATTTTGTACGCACTACGGCTGAAGTTGTGGACTTTTTTTTATTAAGTGGCGTTTGCATTTTTTTACATGCGAAAGGAACAGACTATTTCGTGCTGGTGCTCGTTCATCCTGTCCAGCCACAGGAGTGATGAAAGCAGTGACAAATTATTTTTCCTGGTGTTTTGTCTCATTCCCTCTATCCACCAACTTTTCTGCCAGTCTACCAAACGCAATCTTAATTGCAAGCCTATGTGTACTAGTGCTTGCGACACTTTTGCATTCTTGACGCTTGCTAGTAATTACTCCCTAATAATCGTATACCATGCCTTCCATTCCACCCTTTTACTAAGTAGACACTGTCCTGCAAGGGGTAGCGTGGTTATACCAAGTCAAAATGCTATCCACAAAGACCTGCGCAAACTTGTTTTCTGTTAGGGAGAAAAAATAATACAAAAAATTAGGCTCTAATTGGATTAAGAAAACGGAGTATAAAGACAAACAAGAGAAACATGCAAAAAATAATATACTTATTCAGTTTGATCGGTAAATGTAGTCTTGAAAGACCTAATGACGATGGAAGCTCCCAGCTCGTTTAAATCTGGGCTGGTATTTTTATAAAAAGACTCGGGGGGTGTTTTCAGTCGACTAAGTGAAACGCCAACCTTGAACTGATGGTCACTGCGACATTAAATGTGAATGGATGAAAAAAAATAGACTCGCGCAGGTTTGAACTGATCATGTTTAAATTTGTATGCGTAAATGCAAGAACTTTCGCATAGAAACACCACATATTGCCTATACCTAGCATGCGCAGTTCACAGCGGCTGCTGCAATTAGTGCCAAGATGACTTTATTCAGACGTACCTGTTCTGCGCGCGACATTCACATTGGCAGCTTCGTGATGCCTCAGAATAAACAGACAATTAACAGGAGAATAAGCGCTGCGGACCGCCAGCGCATAGTAGGGCGCACCATAACTTATTGCGCAAGCAACGTTAATCTGTGGGTCAGCTAGGCTTAGTCATGGCGCACTGTATAACTTAAGCACGATTTTAATCACCTACACAGGAATCAAGAAACGTAGGTATAGGTACGAGCACAAGCGAAATTGCAACACTTGACGGGCAGCCATGGGTGAACGATTGCTAACAATCAATGACTTGAAGTAACAAACAACTTGCATGCTATCGTATTTGGTCAAAAGTAAGCACTGCTATGTTCAGTTAGCGGACACAGTGAAATAAAAATGTGGGCGAGGTGTTTTTCATGGCAAACATTCACGCGAACGCGCGACTGCCCTTCCAAGCGCGGCAGATCGGTGCCCTTCTACTCACGGCAGCGCCTCTGGTGGCAGCTTTTGTCCCTATATGAAACTTCGGCAGGAGTTTCATGACCAGAAGAAAGTATTGAAGGAAGGACCCTGATATTATCCAAGCTGGTACTACCCAGATGACGTTTTTCGCCGCCACCAGGCGCCGCTACTATACCTCAAACTCCAGCGCAAGACGCCCATTCCAATGCGTGTCACGTGGAAGCACGCGGTGCGCTTTTGTGTATTTTATTTCTGTTCAGCGCGCTCCGATCGCCATTTTCGGACCCGTGCGACGAAAGTGCTGTATGCGCAAACGGATTGATGGAGTGCGTTAGCGCGAACCAGATCAAATGTGTTATGGACGAGAATTCATGGTGATGCCATGCTGCTGCGCCTTCGGTTGCCGCAACCGACAAGGCGAGGGCAAAATGCTTTTTTTGTTTACCATCCGGCGAACCCAACGCACAAAGAAGAAAATTGTGGATGCATAGAATCGGGGGGGGGGGGGGGGGGTTACTTCAAGGAGGTTGCAATAAACGCACCGCTTTGTGAAGTGCCATGGTTCTTCATCATAACTCTTCTTTCGAACCTAGTTTACGGCTGCCTCTTCCCGCCCACTTGCGGGGGATGGGACACGTCGGCGTCCACGGGTGACGGCGTCCCTAGCGCGTTCCTCACGCTTTTCTAGGACGTTCGTAGACAAGAGTCCTTAACTAAAGCTCCGTATATACAACCAACGCTAACTCGAACTCCTCTCACACCCCACTCCTTCACTGACCTACTTTTTTTCGAACACCGCCATTGGTTGGCGCGCCTAACGCTCTCCCCTTCCAACGCGAGTTTTGGACGGCGCGACTTACGTCAACCCCCCTCCCCGTTCTCTTTTTCATCTGCACCCCGTCACAGAATCCTCACAGGGTCGAGCCAACACCCCCTAGGTGGTGTTGGTTGAGCTTTTCTTTTCCTCTCCTGGTCACATGGGTTCTAGCGAACAGATGACTGCACAGGAACCGCAGAAACAGCTTCGCTGTAAATGTGCGTGCGTGTGTGTCCATGCTGTGCGCGGTTTTTAGCGCGTTTAAGTTGACCTTTTTCGAGTTGACCTTGCTCGCTTTGTTTCATAAGAGCTTTGTTTTGCGGCTAAAGCGCTCTCATCTGCGGCTGGCCCGTGACATAAAAGCGACCTTATTCAGGCCATGTCTTCAGCTCCACCGGAAAGTTAGCACACTCTCGACGCTTTTGCAAGTCTTACGCGCCGTAAGACTAAGGCTTACGAATGCTGTTGTTTAGCTTCAACGTACGCCCGCGTGTATTGACTTGATCTGTGGTGTTTTTAACGTCCCGACGCGACGAAGGCTATGAGGGAGGTCGTAGTGGATGGCTCCGGATAACTTAATTTAGGTCACCCGGGGATGTTTAACAATGCACTTTGATCGTACAGTACACGGGTCTCTTGCATTTCGCCTATATCCCGGCTGCTGCCGGAGTCTTTTGGCACCTTTAAACCCATGTGAGGATTGTTTAGTCGTACATTCCTCTTGTTATCTCTGTCTCTAATGGTTCCAATGTAGTGTTCGAGTTATAGGGACACTGCTGCCCTGCGAAAGCGTACAACGCATAAGAATAGAGACGCACGCAGTATACCGATGTAAAATTAGCACTTCAATTAACAAAAGCGTTACTGGTGCTAAAGGGGGGGGGGGTAATTATTTTCGGAACCTCTGTCCAGTTCCGTTGTCGGAACCTCTGGTCAATAAAGTTCGTTCTTGCTATCAATTCCAACCTCTTGTACTGTAATAAATAAAAGACGATTTCATGCACTGCGAAGACCACCTGTACGTTGTTCACGTTATCAATGCCGTTTACGTGTGAAAACGTTGCCCATGGCCGTGAGAACCCGTTCATCAGCTACGCATATCTGTAAAAGGCGCAGAGCAGAATCGGTACAGTTGCTAGGCATTGCAGACCCAAGACAGTTTGAAGGTTTCACGAGCCGGCCGAAGAAAGTTATTCGGCAGGTACGTATAAATGAATCTACGAAATACCCGTTCACATAGCTTCACGAGGTCCAAACTTGAAATTCTGGTAATTATGTGCGTGCATGCGTCGTGCTTCAGCAAGACGAACTCTCAACGTGTGGGTGCTTTACGCCTTAAATAATGGTCCTTCATTTTTGCGCTACTTCAACACGGCATTATGAAGGCCAGTTACTGACTGAAGAAGCAAAATATCGCCTCAAAAACTGCTCTACAGGGCTCGAACGAAGCTTTCCGCGGAATTCCTCCGGTAGCGCGTTCGACGTCGTCTGCTACGGCAGGTCCGACATAGGTGGCGCTACCGTCGAGGCCGCGCCGAGCGGGAGAGTGGAACGGAGGAGGAGGAAAGTGGTTGGCGCTACTTAAACACTGAGGGGTTTTAATCCCATATCATATCCCCCTGTACCGCCTCCACGAGTATGTTCATGTGCACTACCAGCGACAGCCTGCCTATCTGTCTCTGGCGTCTCTCCAGAAACGCCCGCACTCCTGAGGAGAGGCAAAGTACGGCGTTAGCGTAGGCAAGGTCCGGCACTGCGACCGTCTTCCACAGCACCCGCATCACCTCATATCGACTGTACGACCACAAGGACCTCTCGCACTGAACTCCTTTATGTCTAGCTGATTTTCCTCTCATCTTTCTCATGCGCTGAGAGGTGTAGTCTGAGCTCGTTGTCAGTCTGATGCCAAAAATATTTTGTGTAGGTACTCCTGAGGAATGGGTCGCCCTGTAAGCTCCATGTTGTGTCGAGCTGTGCGCCCCTCAAGCCAACACCACGCAATTTGTGGACCTGAAACTCAGCCGCAGTCGTCCCATCTCCCTGCCAGATGTCCAGCAATTTCTGGAGCTCCTCTGGAGAGCCTGCAAGGACAGCGAAATCGTCGGCCTTCACCAGCGCCGAGATCCGTCTTGGCACCAGCTGCCCGCCTTCACTGTGCCTGAAGGTGAAGCCACAACCTGAAGCCTCGAGGCGTTGCACATATACCATAAACAGGAATGGGGACTGCGGACAACCCTGTCGGAGGCTTCGAGGAATTTCTAACTGTGCGGTTTTATGGCCATCCCACTCCACCTCTGCTACCACATCGCTGTAGATGGCCCGAAATAGTTCGCGATCCTTGTCAGCCTGGCTCATCTCTGCAAGTAGCCTCCAGAGGATTTCTTGGTCCACACAATCATCTATCTTAGCTATGCTTAGGAAGGGTATCCACATGCAATGGATACCCGTCCTGGAGCGCCAGCTTAATGCTCTGAGTTATGAAA
Source organism: Dermacentor silvarum (assembly GCF_013339745.2). NCBI lineage: Eukaryota > Metazoa > Arthropoda > Arachnida > Ixodida > Ixodidae > Dermacentor > Dermacentor silvarum. Next base: position 109,887,377 of record NC_051163.1, read on the forward strand.
AAGATGGTCTCCTCTATGCGGCATCCCTACCGGAAACCCATCAGAAGCTTCCCAAGGACTCCTGTGGCCCCAACCCACCGCTGGACTCGTGCCTTCACCACCTGCATGGTCACTGGATATAGGACCGGAGTTATGGTGATCGGCCTGCAGTTGGTGAGGTCCCGTTTATCATCTTGTACAGAGGTCTCAGCTTGCTCCTCTTCCAATCCCCAGGTATCTCAGCCGACCCCAGCACCTCTGCCACAAACTCCTGGACCCTAGCCTGTGCCTTTGGACCCAGAGTCGTGATAAGGCTCATCGGTATCCATTCGCACCTCGCTGCTGTCCCTGCAGCCACCCTGCTCACCGCTCTCTGGAATTCTCTCTTAGTTGGTGCCAACCGCTAATCGGCGTCGGATTGTTCCTCAGGCGTAAGCAGCATGTACGGGCCAGCCATGTCTTCCGACAGGGTGTCTGGGGCACCCTGCTGCTGTAGTGATCACAGCCACCCCTCCAGTAGTGGGATACATTTCTCCCCAATCACTTCTTCCGTCTTCGGCGACCTCGGCAGTGTCACTTGGGATATTTGCCTGTTTGACTTCTGTATATATCACCAGAAGCGCTGTGGTGCCTGCCTTCCTGCTGCCTTCAAATCCTGCATTAATTGCCTGTTCATGCCCCGGATATGCCCCTGTACCAGCACAGCTGCATCTGCTTCAGCCTCCTGTAGGTCTCCCAAGTACCCATAATAGCTTCTAGACACTCGTATTTGCTCAGATGTCTGTGGGCACGGCTCGCTTCTTGCCTGCACCCGTATAGCTTCTGCCACTTCTCTGCTCTATCATGGCTTTTTAGCCCACGCCGACATCCTGACTGCTGATCCCACTGCCTCGATCATGACTACTTTCATTTCTTACAATAGATGGTCATAGGATTCCAGCATATCGACTTTCGTTGCCAGCTTGGTTACCATCTCAAGCAGGGCCTTTTCATTAGGGCGAGCAGCAACCACCGAAAACTGCTGTCAATTCCGCCGAAGGCTGGTTTGGAAAACCAGGCGTACCCGACTGTGGTCACTTGCCAGGTTGCGAGCTCCATCTTCATCTACCACCATCCCGTTGAGGTCTTCATACAGTCCTTGGATCATGAGTAATCTATTCAGGACTGGCGATCGCGCGTGGGCCAGGTAGCTGCCCCTCAGCACATATCTGTCAAATTAGTTATTACTAGTTAAGCCAATTCAGCTAGCTCTAGGAGCAGCCTACCATTGGCATTTGTGCGGCCGTCCAAGTCCTCAACATGTGCATTGAAGTCTCTCACAACCATGATCTCTGCTCCCTGGCGAAAGTCCTCTATATCCTTGGTGAGGCAGCGGCATATATCTGTATTTTTATCTTTCTGCCCTCCAGTCCACATGTACACAACGGCCACCGCGAGCCGTGCACCCGCTATGTTTCCGGACACCCACATATGCTCAGAACATCCAACCCGGAGCTTCGTCCACTGCTTTGCGGTTTGCCATATACCCCCAATTCCACCTCCTCGGCACTCACTGCCCTGCCTGTTGCACCTCTCCCAGGCAAAACCGGATTAACATGGCGGAACCTCCTGGTCGCGCAGGTGGCTGTCCACAACTGCGAACAGTACAATATTTTCCTCCTGAATTGCTTTCACGAGCTTTCCCCATTTTTGCTCTGTCCGGCCACCTTGCATGTCTAGGAAAGCATTGTTCTCCCTGATTGGCTTCTTTTTTCGAGGCCCCCTGTGTTTCCAACGTCCCTGGGATACAGCCCATCCCAGTTTCCGCTGGACTGTTGGAGTTCTGTCGTCATCACTCCCTTCCTTCCTGTACATCCTTGTTGCGCCCACAGCGCTTGGGATTTGTGGACTTTCCTCCCTTGCTCGGCTTCCACTGCATCTCGGCCATGTGGACTAAGGCTTGGCTGAGAGTTCATCATCGAGCTGGCTTCATGAATATCACTCCACCTTCCTCTCCAGTGCCTTCCCGGTGGGCGCGCATCTAAGAAAGCACAAAGCCTTCGTCCAAGGCGTTTCCTCTGCCATGTTATCCTTGTACATCATGCCGTTCAGCGCCTCTCCTCGAAGCCAGTCGGTGGCTACAAACTCAACCCATGGGCACAGCACAGAGACCTCAGGCGTTCATTACACTGTCTGCAGATGCAGAGGAACTGGCCCGTGCCCGTCCGGGGTGTTGGCACCGCATACATCGCAAACCGATAGTTCGGAGCCCTCTTTCTCTAGTTCTGTAGGTGGGAGCGTAGCTCCGCTAAGGTTCTCTGTGGCGATGATTCCTTGTTCATCACATCATTTCGGCCTGCATGCAACACTGTACCATGCTCTCAGATGTTCCCCACACCTCCGGTGCTTCTTGTACCGCCGCAACAACATCCTACATAGTGACGTACGTCTCCGCTCTGAACTGCACGTTCCGGTTCCAACTGACTATCTTTAGCAACCTGCTTGATAAGCAAAGCGAACTCCTCTCGGCTAATGCCGATCTTCTCGCATTGCCGGCAGTAGAAAGCTGGTGCCGCCTCCGCCTGCGCCACGGTCCAGGGAGTGCCATGCCCAGCACCCGGTGCACATGACCCAATCATCTGTATAGTCGCCTTTCATGGCTGTACTCTGAGCAACTTTGTCTCTCTTCGTTCTTCCCATGACGCCACAAGGAAAAAAAAAAACGACGTAAACTCAACGCCTGCTCATCCTTCACTAAATTCGCGCCCTTGGAGCCCGTGACGCTCGTATCGCCATCTATTAGCAGCGGGCGTAACCACAAGCGCCACCAGAGGTCGGCGCGTAGGCCTAGCCGTGACCGAGGCCGCCACACCGCACCGCACCACGCACCGCACCACGACGCCCATCTGCCGAACTTTCACCGATGACTCCAGAGGAATCGCTATCCACTCGGCCATGCGAGTGCTGGCTGAGGCACGCTCCGATCAACAAAACTCACGCGCACGTTAAAACTCACACGCAGTCACATGGCAGTCACAGTCACTTTGTTTATTTAGACAGTGTTGCCAGCACTGGTAACTGATTTATTTGCCTGCAGCGTGCGATCCGCGTGCGCCCTCGCGCGTAGCTGTATCTTCAAAGCCATTTGCGGCGGGGGCACAGACCGCCCTCCCTGTGTTTTCGCGGCTAAGATGGCGTTGATACGAGCGCCAGCAGGAAGCTCAATTCGCTCGCTGCTGCTGCTGCTGCGCTGACTCCAGCGGCGTTTTGACACCGAGTTTCTGCGGTCATCGAGTGAGATGCGTTCATGTTTGCTTTTGCGCGCATGATACCATGCGTGTTAATTTAGTTAGTGTGCCTATGTTTACAAGTTTATGCAGCCGATAGCACTACTATCCTTACTTTGTATAGCGGTCCACTAATTTGCTATCGCAATCGATGCTTCGCCTTTCGAGCGTTACTGCTACGTTTTTTTTTCTTCTTGCGTCGTGATGTTCTCGCGCGCATCGTTATTATGGGTAGCTGTCAGAAAATGGGTGCTATATAGGTGTATGTAGAGTGGGAAGTTGAAGAACGTAAAATGTTTACCTGTGTACAAACAACAGCCAAGAACTTCACAGCGTTACGAAACGATTAGCAACAAATGCTGCATTACAGTGAACCAAGGTTCAATCGCACAGACATGCAGCACGGAACATAGAAAATTACATTAAGTGGTAATTTAATTTTAGAAAAGCAACATTTGAAACATATGAAGGTGAGAAAAGTTACCCTTGAATGCGTACAAAAGATTAAGCCAGAATCGGCAAATCAAAAGCATTAGATCCTATATATATATATATATATATATATATATATATATATATATATACCTTCAGAGATTACTCAATATTCGCGGAAGGAAGGAATGACAAGAAAAAAAGACAGTTTCGCCCGAAAGGCGAAGCATTAATTGCGATAGCAAATTAGTAGAGAGCTATACGCAGTAAGGATTGTAGTTTTATCGGCTGCATGAACTTGGACACATTCGCTTACTAACTGAATTAACAAGCACCGTCAGCGTGCACAAGCAAACATGAATAGATCACACTCAATGACTACAGGGAACCACTGTCAAAATGCTAGCGTGAGCCAGCGCGGAGGCAGCAGCGAGCGAAGGTTCGTGCGGGCTATTGCTTCAACGGAAACTGAGCGGCGAAAGCACGGCGCATACAAAGGTAGGAGCCGTGTGCAGATCGCTTTCAAGATATGGTGCACGCGACCGCCCGCAGCCGCGCAAAGTACAAGTACGCAGTTGCTGGCAGAATAGAAGCCAAGTACGCAGTTGCTGGCAGAGTAGAAGCGAGTGAAAGTGCGCGTCCCTCGCGCGCTTTCACTCGCACATATTATCGCCCTTGGACTTTATACGGAACCTCACGGCGACGATCGACGATGCCGACGGCAGAAATCCGCTTGGAGTGTCCATGTAATTGCAATCGCAATAAAAATACGTTTGAATGGCCATTACGTCGTAGCGCGTTATTGTCGCAGGGTATTTAGTTACACAGTTTGATTCCTAGTAATAAAGCAGTAGTATGAGCGCTGTAACTTGTTCGCACTTTTGGGTGAAAAAAAAATCTCTCGTCACACTTGCACCAATCTGCATGATACATGTGAGTGCACACGTTGGAATTGTATTCTCCATGGGCAATAAATTATTCTACAGATGGCTCGGTTCTGTACCTCTCGGAGCGATATGAGACGACAACGGTAAATAATTGTTGTTAATAATCGCTGTTTTTATTGTTACATTTATTGCTTCTCCTACTACCGCTCGCTTCCAAGCCTGTTCCCGGTTGTGGGTGTTTGCCATTCTTAAGAGGTCAGCAGCAGCGGCAGCAACTGAAGAAGAAGAAGAAAGGTCCGTGACCCATGGTTCTGCTGGCCAGACTTGGAGCTTTACTAGGCGTCTTTGGCTTCCACAAGATCACCAAAATGAGGTACCGTTCATAATCTTGATTTCATGTGTATCATCTGCTGTTTGCTCGTGTACGGCGAGCTCTAAGACACGAATTACGTGCTTGAATTGAAACAACGCGAACCGTTCGAGATGGGATTGCATATTTTGCCCGCAGCCGCCAAAGAAATCAGGCTGTTAGCCCGCTGGCAGTTTGTCCGGCAGTTATTTGCTCGACAATACCGCTAAATGCCAGTTGCTCGGCGCAGTACAGTCTGTACAGTGTTTTGGACAGGCCTGCTTTGGACTGGCCGGGCAGTGGTTTGCTACCGCGCAGGCTTCTGCGAACATTCCTTCGCAATTCTTCATTTGTGCAGCTAACTGCAGCGCGCACGAAATGCAGACGCAGGCAGAGAGAACGAGCGCTGAGCTTAACAACGAATCGAAGCCATCAGTCTCTTTGATTTCGCTGCACTTTCGGAACTATATAGTTCCGTTGCGGTACAATGGGAGTGCAGTAGAGTAGTGCCAGTTCAGAAAGTTCAAGTGAAGTACCTGCACCAGCGCGGCCCGTTTATGTCCACCAGGTGAACACTTACAGAATGCCCCCCCCCCCCCCCCCCTTGTGTATTGTGTATTCGCCTCGCTAATCCATCATCGTCTCCCCCAAGTGGCGCTGACAACCAGCGAGGCTTGTGTTACGCATCAGGTGAAGGTTCGCGTGTAGGAGCCGCTGTTCGCATGGAGCGGCGTGGTCTGGTTAACAGCACACAAGCGAAAACGATCTTTTGTTTCCGTATCTAAAACTATATCATTTCCGTACCATGCACGCGTCTGTAAAGTCAACACGGGCAAATTTCACCAGAAGTGTCAAATGTTCGAGCAGTATTCTAGGCACAAGAAGAGCCGTCCCATTAGGTGCCTGTGCTGGAAGATCTTGTCGACGTTGAACAGCAGTTAACGTGAGCTCCACCAATAGCACGATGGTGGCAGCGTTATCTGTTGCGCGTGATATTGCGCAACACATAAAAAGAAAAAGAAAAAATCAGCGCAACTTGCACTAGTGGTGCAAGGCTGGAGCAAACAGCGGAGCTTGTGATCGACCAAGCTGCAGCCAGGGTCGCTATCCCTACGACGCTGGATACTCAAACGCAGACTCTCGCGTTCTGGTTCTCGAAATTCGGGATCTTCGACTCGACGACGCCTCTTCTCGGCTGCAGCTTCGGCACGGTATTCCGGATCGGCTCGCCGCCGACGCGCAGATTCTCGCTTGGCCGCACGACGCGCTTCAAGACACGGCTCCGCAAAGCGTTGACATGTTCAATTATGGGGTTTTACGTGCCAAAACCAGTTCTGATTATGAGGCACGCCGTAGTGGAGGACTCCGGAAATTTGGACCACCTGGCTCGGCGCGGCGGTGCGGAGCGGCGGCGAAGCGAGGCGCAGCTGTGCCAAGTGGTTGCTAAGCAACGCGCGGTGACGTCATCGCCAAACGCAGTTTCTAGTCTACGCTATACGGACCAACCTCCGGTTTAAGCAGCTCAGCTGTTAAACAGTTTATGGTCTAGGTAAATAAAGCATTGGGCTACTACGCTGGAGACCTTGGTTGAAGTCACACTAACGGTCGTTTAATGTATCTTCTTTGAACACCCACACATGCGCGACGCTGAAGGATGTGGATGCTATCCGGATGCACGACTAAAATCCGGGCCGGGATACTATATTAACGGCCGCATGTTCGTCGGACTGCAGTGCTCCCTCACCAACAACCGTGGATGTCTGTGAGGAGGCAGCGTATGCAATCCACGCGTAGTTTTGTGTACAGGTCACTGAGCAGGCAGCCGCGTGTGGAGTAAATGCTGACAAATGTCTGAAAAGCTGCGTTTCCGCGTGACCAGATCAGATTGAGAACAAACGATACCTCCCGGGATAGTTGGTGAAATTTAGCTTTCGGAAGAGGGGCGCAAGTTAAACACACAAACACAGCTGAAGTAAAGAGAAGACGACCACTCGTGTTATCTATATACTTCATCACAGAGTTTGGGTGTCAAGTTGCGCTCTTGTTCTAATAACGATATATCCTATATACCCACTACGATTTGCTGCTGCAGTTCATTATTTTAGACAGAGCGTCCACACCTTCGAAAGGTGGCGGAACGTCCTTCATGCGAGCTCGAGTATACAATAGACCTTATACTAGTATTACTGCTAAATGTCGGCTCAGTGCTATCTGAGACGACGATCAAGTTTGCAGGCTCTACGACGTTGATAAAATTTGTATGTTCGCCTCAGTAACACTCGCTGTTACATATATCTATGCATATTTTCTTTTTGCTTGCAGCTTGCACGTTCTGTCCCAACTGCGCCGTCCATCTCGCAGGATTTTCGGACGGCCACAGCTGGTGCTTTTAGCCGCCGTTCTTTCCTGTGCACGAGGACAACCGAAACTCTGCTTGAAGGAGTACCGTTTCACCCCCCAGCACACGGCCTGCAAGTCATTGTTAAACCTCACGGGACTTCCAACTTACGGGGGGCAGCTGGTGCACAAGAACACCATCCTGGGGCTCCTGAACTCCTTCCGTAGCAACGTGGCGGTGGGCAACTGCAAGGACTTTCCAAGCGCCTCCAACATGTTGAAGTTGGAGTGGGACCAGGAACTGTTTAACCTAGCCTTCGTGCACGCCAGTTACCTCCTTAACGATTCCAACTGGCCCTTTCACGACAAAGTGGAGAACCGTCACACGAAGAGGTTCGTAAAAACGGGACAAAGCGTCACTCGTCTGCACAACGCCTCTCACCGGTACGTCTCGTACTGGAACGCCGTGATCAGGGGATGGTTCGCGGAGCACGCCCGGTTGGAGCGTTCGGAGGTGAGGTTCTACAAAGCTACGCGCTGGGATGACAACGTCACTCAGATGTGGTGGGCTGAGACGGCCTTCGTGGGCTGCAGCTACTCGACGATGGCGAGGCATGTGTCGACTGGGCCGACTGACGAATACGCCTACGATCACGCCTACGTCTGCAATTTCGGACCGGCGGGCAACGTGTACGGGCACCCAGTCTACATAGAGGGACGGCCGTGCAGTCGCTGTCCCAAGGGAACCAAATGCGAGCCGACGTCGGGCCTCTGCGGCTATGAGCCGGAAATTCCATGGCCAGAACTCCGAGACGACGAGATGCCGCCGCCACCAACGTTGGGGGCCCCCGCCGCCGCGCTGGCGCCAGCGGCGGCGTTAGTGGGCGCCACTGCTGCGCTGCACATTCTTGAAACATGGGCGCGCATATTCTGCCTGCCCTGAATACGATAAAAACGTTATGCGTCTCATGCATCGCGGCTTTGCGACGTCATTCGTGATCCTCAATTAAACCACATCGCCGTCCGGTGTATACGCTCGACAGAATAAGGAAATGACGTCGTTTTGCTCTTGTTCTGCGATATCTGACGAATCGCCCGCCGTGGTGGTATAGCGGCTGTGGCGTGGTGCTGCTAACACGAGGTCAGGGGTTCGAATCCCGGCCGTGGCGGCCGCATTACAATTGTTGCTAAATGCAAAAAAAAAAAAAAGAAAAGAAAAAGAAACTCTGTGTGCCGTGCATTGGGTGCACCTTAAATATCCCCAGGTGGTCGAAATTAATCTGGAGTCCTCCACTGCGGCGTGCCTCGTAATCAGATCGTGGTTTTCGCACGTAAAAATCCAAAATCTTTTAATATAGTATTACGTATACAGGGTGTCCCAGCTATCACGCAGCACGATTAAAAAACAAAAAAGAGGAACGGCGTTATGCGAACGATAGTGGTTTGGGCTAGTCGAGGGCTGACTTACGCACGTGATACCGCTATTAATCACATTTCAGATGGTTTCTGAAGATTGCTTTATTATTAATAAGGATTATTTTATTTTTAAGCGGAAATCTCAGGCTGAAGCCAACGTTTCCTAAAGACTCTTGTTCGGTCCTTGTTCGACTATCGTTTCACAATTTTTGCTCTTTAATAAGAAAATTACCGGGAGAAAATAGGCAACAGAAGAACTGGCTACCCCATCCGTAAGGAATGCAGAGAAAACCGAAACAAACGAAGAAAAAATAGCGTACGTAGGGAGCAGCACTTAACTCAGGCGTATTCTGATGTGTGTCCCAGGTATCACGCAGTACGATTAAAAAAAAAAGAGGAACGGCGTTACGCGAAGCAAACCTAGTGCGTATTGTTTCCAGCACAGTGGAGTAGCCGCCAGTAATTTTTTCTTTACTGAGATATAATTAGGTAATTGTAATTATCTAACTCGAGAAGCACTGTCCTAATTATCGAAGTGTCAATGAGAAAATTGTAGAGCAACATGAAAAACTCCCGATACAGCTTTCTGTTGCTCAGTGCGTGCCACATAAATGTGTTTTTCCGAGTGCGAAAGGAGCCCGCGAATACACGCAGAATTGCCGCGCGACTGGCCGCTCGAGGCACTCTGCGTGTATTCGCGGACTTCTTTCACGCTCGGAAAAACATTTATGTAGCACGTACTGAGCAACAGAAAGCTGTATCGGGAGTTTTTCCATGTTGCTCTACAATTTTCTCATTGACACTTCAATAATTAGGACAGTGCTTCTCGAGTTAGATAATTAACTACAATTACTTAATTAAATCTCAGTAACAAAAAAATACTGGCGGCTACTCCACTGTACTGGAAACAATACGCACTAGGTTTGTTTCGCATAACGCCGTTCCTCTTTTTAAATCATGCTGCGTGATAGCTGGGACACCCTGTATACAGGGTGTTTCATTTTAGCTGCACCAAATTTTCAAAAATTTCCTGTGGTAGATAGCACAATTATAATCCTTGATCTAAACTACTCGATGAGGCGACTGTTAATTCAAAGCCTAATTCAATAATTAAAATTCTCAGAACTGAACCAACAACAACAGCAAGCCAACAGCAACCAGCAACGTCAGCAAGATCAGGGAAGCCGAACCAACGGCAAGCCACCGCCGCGACGCGCGACGCCGCCGCTGCCAGATGATGATTACAAGGTGGTGTACCGACCAAGAACCGGCATGAAGCTATCCAGCTGGCCGGACGAGAAGATCACCGAGGGACTTGCAAGGGCAAGTGGTTCCCCTTTCAAAGAGTTTTGCGCGAAAGTAACCATCCAAACGCAATGGAAGCAGAACCTGATAATTGCCAGCACCGCCGACGAGGACTACGCACTCAAGCTCGGTTCCATCAACGGCATCGAACTAGGGGCGGCCACATACGAAATGACGCCGTACATCAAACCGCTCCCAGGAACAGTGCGTGGAGTCGTGCACGGTATCACTGCGTGTACGACGGAGAAACGACTTGCGGAACTTCTGGCAGCCAACAACTGTGGCATCCTGCATGCGAGGATGCTCGGCAAATCCACCTCAGCAGTTATCACCTTCGAAGGTCCGCACGTCCCTTTCTACGTGAAGGTGGCCAGCTCGTACACACGTTGCCGCCCATACCGCAGATCGGTACAGTATTGCAAGGCCTGCGGAGAAATCGGCCACCGGCAGGACGTATGCCCCAACCCAGATAAACCTATCTGCAACCGGTGCGGGGTGCAGAACCCACAAGCAGACCATGATTGCCAGTTGCAGTGCAAACTATGCGGACTACCTCACGAGACGGCAAGCAAGGAGTGCGAGAAAAGGCTCAAGCCAAGACCCCCGCCCCTGTACGTCAGGGAGAGAAGCAAATCAAGAGGCCGACAGCCATCTATAACAAGGGAGACAAGTTCAAGCTCCTCGGAGTATGGAACAAATAAGCCACAGCAAGATCAGCAGAAGATCAGCTGGGCGGAAGTGATAGCCAGTTCTAAGTCGACAACCGACCCGTTTCCCTCACTGCCGACACAAGAGCGAAATTCAAGATACGAGGAAACCATCTCCTCCCTCAGAAGGCAAAACGCCGACTTGTTGAAGCGGAATGAAGGGCTCATGAAGCGTCTAGAAGAGCAAGAAAGACGTCAGGAGGAACGGGACAGAAGAGCTCAGGCCAGGGAACAAGCCCTGGAGGTGAAGCTCCAACATCTCATTGAACAATTGCAGAAGCAGCAGGAACCGACCACAACACTAACGCCGCCGAGGGAACATACTCCCCCGATAGAGGACCTAGAATCGGGAATAGAGCACAAGATGAACAAGGCCCGAATTGAAGACAAGGCCGAACTGAGAAATGAGTTCCGAGTCGAACTCGCTCAGGCCGTCGACACCATAAGTAAATCTGTGGCAGCCACCGTCCAAGCAGCCGTACAAACGCTCCGCCAGGAGATCACCCAGATGGGCAACGAGCTCAGCCAACGCATCTCCATCCTAGAAAAGGACAAAGAGCAGGCAAGAAAAAAGCCAAAATACCCCATCAGAGAAGCCCAGATGAACGAGACTCTGGGAAGCCAAGATGGCGAGTAAAATAGCAAAGAAGAAAGAAGCGACCCAAACCCTCAAAATTTGGCAGTGGAATTGCAGAGGAATAAATCGGAAACGGCAAAATTTGCTTCACCTATGCACCCTACACCAACCTGACGTCGTCGCGTTACAGGAAACAGAAACGAACAATATTACGATGCGCGGCTACGAAACGCACATTGCCTCAGGAAGGACCCGGACGGCCGTCCTGATCAAGAAACATCACACGACGCAGCAGCACCAAATCAACCACAGAATTGAACACACTCTGATTGAGCTGGTTCCTCACAAGAAAACCCTGCAGAGCATCTACATCCTGAATGTATACAGTCCTCCGCGCGACAGCCTCAAGGACTTGGACAAATTCCTGAGAGAAGTGAAGAAAGTCACGAAGGGTCAAAAACTCCTTGTGGTGGGCGACTTTAACGCTCCACACGTGGCTTGGGGCTACCGATCAACCAACAAGAAGGGTATGGACGTGCACAACGCGGCACAACACCACCAGCTGACGTTGTGGACCGATCCTCAAATACCAACTAGAATCGGCAACAGTGTCTCCAGAGACACCAGCCCAGACCTGACCTTCTCCACTGGATTAAGGCAAGTCGAGTGGTCGAGACTGGAAGAGACTCTAGGCAGCGACCATCACATCATCCAGACCGAAATCACGCACCACAAAACCCCCGTGAGATTAGGTCAGGCCAAAATTACGGACTGGCCCGCTTTCCGAAAATATGAACACCCCGGAAGCCTAGAGGACATCGAGGAGTGGACCAAGAACGTGGTGGACTTGGTTACCAAGTACACAAAGACCATCCAACTCACTGCGGACAATCCCGACGTCGACCCACACCTACTTCACCTCTGGGAGGCCAGGCGTGGACTTTTGAAGAGATGGAAGAAGCAGAAGAGAAACCGCAAACTCAAGATCCGCATTGCCGCAGTCTCGCGGCAGGCGGAAGAGTATGCTGAAAAACTCGCACGTCAGAACTGGAATCAAGTGTGTGACCGATTACAGGGAACCCTCAGCAACCGAAAGACCTGGGCCATTCTAAAGACCCTTCTGGCGAAGACGGAATCAAGAAATGTCACGGGGCAACACATACAAAGACTTATACACAACTTCCAGGGCACCGAGGAAGAAGTGCTCGAAGCCATCACCGGGAAATACCTCGGAGACGAACAACAACGGAAGGCGCGGCCAGTAATTCACCCGGAGTACGAGGGGGAACCCAATCCGGATTTAGACCAACCTTTCACCAAGTCGGAGATCATGGCAGCCTTAAAAAATCTCACGAGAAACACGACGCCCGGCAGGGATAAAATTAACAACAAGACCCTCCGTAACCTGGACGACGGGGCGACGGAGAGTTTACTAAAATATATCAATGAAAGCTGGCAGACCGGCAGCATACCGGCTTCCTGGAAGCACGCGGACGTAACGATGATCCCGAAACCCGGCAAGCCCGTCAAGATACAGAACCTGCGCCCGATCTCTCTCACGTCGTGCGCGGGAAAACTTTTCGAGCACATGGTCCACAATCGACTCTCGCCCTACCTGGAAGAAGGGGGGCACCTGCCGAATACTATGTTCGGTTTCCGACCAAACCTCTCCACCCAGGACATTCTACTTCAGCTACAAGAACAAGTCATCGACGGCCTCAGCACACGCCACAAGAGTGCCATCCTGGCACTCGACGTGAAGGGAGCCTTCGACAACGTCTCACACGAAGCAGTGCTAAACAGCCTACAGCGGACCAACTGCGGACAGCGGACATACAACTACGTCCGGGACTTCCTGACGGGTAGAACGGCGACCATAGGCCTGGGGAACCTCAGGACCGAGAAGTTCCAAATACCGCCCAAAGGAACCCCCCAGGGGTCGGTGATCTCCCCGTTGCTGTTCAATATAGCGATGAGGGGATTGCCGAACCTCTTGGAGAACATCAGGGGTATCCATCACGCAATATATGCAGACGACCTGACCATATGGACGTGTACGGGATCGGTGGGCGAGCAACAAGACGCACTGCAGGAAGCCAACGACAGGACCGAGCATTATCTACACCGCTGCGGTCTTTCATGCGCGCCGGAAAAGTCGGAGCTCCTGATCCTCAAAAGGAGGACAAGAGGGCGGCCTCCGCAGGAGACACCAGACCCAACATTGACCCTACATGGAGTCAACATACCCAAGGTGGACGTACTCCGTATTCTGGGCCTCACTTTCCAGAAGGACGGTGCCGGTCTCGCCGCCATTAAAAAGCTGCAAGCGACAGTTACCCAAGTCGCGCACTTGGTGCGAAGAGTGACTAACAAAAAGCACGGCCTGAAAGAGCAGGACACAATCAGATTGATAGAAGCCCTGATAATCAGCAGAGTCACTTACGGCACCCCGTACCTGGGTCTCAAGAACAGCGAGAGAGACAAATTGAACATCCTAATACGAAAGACTTACAAGCTGGCACTGGGGCTTCCACCGACAACGTCGACGGAGAAGCTACTCAGCCTGGGCATCCACAATACTTGGGAGGAACTAGCAGAGGCCCACAAGACGAGCCAGATAGAGCGACTCAAGCTCACCAGCACGGGCAGGGACACCCTAATAAGACTGGGCTACTCAGTCGAATATGAGTCCAGAAAACAGCGGGTTCCTCTGCCCCTGAGGGAGAAGATCACGGTGGCCAGCATCCCGAGAAACATGCACCCTGAATACAACAGAGAAAGGAGGCGAGCGAGAGTGCAAGCTCTACGTAAGGCCTACGAAGGATCAAAACAAGAAGAAGTCAGATACACCGACGCGGCAAAGTACAAGAACAGAGCGGCCCACGCTATCAGCGTGATCAACGGCCAAGGACAAGAGGTAGCAGCAGCCTCGGTAAGCACTTCAGACATCGACTGCGCGGAAAAAACGGCGATAGCCCTGGCAGCCACTACGGGTAAGCGAGAGGAAGATCACATCACAGTCATCACGGACTCGCAAACAGCATGCAGAAATTACCAAAAGGGCCGCATTTCGAAACAAGCCCTGAGCATCCTCGAAAAACTAGACAATTTTCAAGAACTTTACATTGTCTGGGCCCCGGGACACGAGTCCCTGGCGGGTAATGAAGCGGCTAACGCTGCTGCCCGAGATCACATTCTCCGGGCTATCCCACCGGGTTCACGAGCACCGGCAGACCAACATGATAGCGTCCCGAAAAGATACTCCGATATCCTGAGTCATTACAGACTGGGCAGGAGGATCTACCCACCCCCGCATCCCAAGCTAACAAGAGAAGAGGCAGTGATCTTCCGCAAACTACAGACCGGCACATTCCCGCACGGCACCCTGCTACACGCCATGTATCCTACGAGCTACACTCACAGATGCGCCTTCTGCTCTGCGCCCAATATCCTCTACCATATGATATGGGAATGTCAACAAAACCCATCGACACCACCCATCACCGGACCAACCGTCGAGCAGTGGGAGGCCCAGCTGACAAGCCCGAGCCCTGAAGACCAGCATCGCCTGGTGAGCAGGGCCAAGATATCGGCTCAGGCCCACGGCATCCTGGACTAGGGACGCCGCCCACCTCGGACGATTTTAGCGTCTGCTCATTTCCCTAAATAAAGTTTATTCCTCCTCCTCCTCAGAACTGAACCAGTTTCGAGATAATAATTTTCAAAGTGTCTAACGAAATGCACGGGCATTCCAGTTAACTTAGTGCTTCAATGCATAAAACAGCGTTTTCTTCAAAAAGTTAACTGGAACGCCCATACATTTCGTCGGACACTTTAATTTTCAATATCTCGAAACTGGTTCAGTTATGAGAATTCATTCCAAGTGGATACGCCTTGCGAAGTCGGCGGCTATAATTCGTATATTGAAAGATGTGCCGTAAAATAATTAATAAGAAGTTAATTAGCGTAATTATGTAAATTATTCTATTAGGCGTTTTGATTTCTCGTGGAAGTAGCGGTCGCCTCATCGTGTAGTTTAGATCAAGGATTATAATTGTGCTATCTGCCACAGGCAATTTTTAAAAATTTGGTGCAGTTAAAATGAAACACCCTGTAGAAGGCTCATGCCTCAAGTTTCCGTTAGCCAACGGAAATTTAACAATTTACGCGATGTTCCTGCGACGCCATATATCCGTAGCGTATGCTTAGACAACATGGTCAGTTTTTTGCACGACCTAAAGGGGCAGGCTCAGTATATACTTTTTATTGGCTGGTAGCCGAGTCTTGGTGATGTCTCTACTGCCGTCTAGTTCTTAAGATTCGGCAGTGATTTTTTGGCGTCATTGTACTCGTATTTCTTTAGCGACTCCAGAAGAAGCCTCCACTATTCTCTTTTTATTAATGGATATACTATTTAGCACAGTTTTATTGATACATCCATGCACGTCCTGCGTGTCAATACAAGGCTCGCAGAGAAGATTTGAAAACATCTGTTTCAGTTTTTTTGCGACGCGCCACCTTTGGCGTACTTCTTTTTCCGTCCATATAGGACCAGTGACAGAAAATGTCTCATTTGTATTTCTTTCTTAGGCAGTTGCCGGCACAGTACGTCATGGAGCTTAAATTTCCCGAGAGCGCACCTAATAAGTACATCCGACACGCTCCATGGACGACTCCGTTGAGAATCAGAACAGCCCATGCACCTACAACGAGCTTACTAAGGACTT
>NC_051163.1:109908358-109955858 GCF_013339745.2 Dermacentor silvarum
TACTGCACGTGAAGACAGCCATCTTAGGCTGGGGCGTCGCTGGAGTGTGTGGCATACGGTGCGGCGTCTTGAAGCGCCTTCCCGCGGTTGCTTTTGTCGGTATCGACACTGAGTACGAGCCAAATAATCGAAAACAATCTTCTGAGACGTAGCTTTTTGACATGTTTAAACGCAAAATCTCATGGTCACAACCGAATCGCCATAAATGTTTTTCGTTCCTAAATGGCACATTGCAATTTATTATTGCATCGATTGGAAAAACAAATCTCCTATATGTATCGAGCAATTTGGACATCAGTAGGCCTAATGCAGTATAGCGCGTGCACAGCGATGACAAGCGACAATCTCGAAGTAATATGACGTAAACGAGACTTGACTCACTACAACAAAAAGACCCTATTTCCTACGCATCAGAATGTCCAAAAGTCAGCAATAAAAATTACGTATTGTGAGCATGCAATCTCTTTCATCGAGAGTAAAATTTATCTCAAAAGTAAAATTATCCCAAAAGTCAAATCCAAGAAATTCAATATCCCAAAAGTAAAATTATCCCATAAGTAAAGAAAGAATAAAAATATTTAAATAGGTACCCATTCACTCGATGTTACATTTTTTTTTTTTTTTTTGTCGCTGTGTGCCGTGCTGGCCACGATTTCCTCATAAGCGAAACGCGATGCCGCCCGAATTTTGCGTAAGTCTTATGTGACATGTTGCCTGAACATGTGTGGACCCAATTTTAGGAGAACGCGAAGCACAAGAGGGGAGAGAGGGATCGAAGCGTGTCGTGCCATGGCGTCGTGAAGTCTAGATTAAGCGGCGGTTACTCGCGTTACCGGCGCGTTGATGACTTTAGGAGCGTACGGGAAGCTGGCATTTGTGTGCGCGTGGAGCAAGGGGTCGTCGCAGTGATCTTCAGGATGCAGCGTAGATCCGGGGGTTGTGATGCCGACAACGCGAACGGCAGGCGCGCGCTTCTGTGCAACCCCCCCCCCCTTCCCCCCCCCCCCCCCCCTTTCTTTGCATTTTTTTTTTTTTTCTGTATACACTCGGCCGAAGAACGGTGCGTGCCGCTTGGATAAAATTTTGCACGTTGCCGCCGTGACGGCAATTTTAACGATGGCTTTTTTAAAGAATTGGGACATTGGAAGGCAGCCATGCAGGCGCCCTTAAGAATGAGCGACAGCGTTTCTCGCTATATCGTGCAGTGTACGAGTGGTTTGCGCAAATGTGGGGAAATTCTTACTTACATAATGAGGACGTATGCAATTAGTGAGATTCACTGTGTCCGCGTAAGGTCTACGTAGCTTCCACATTGGTTGCTTCGACAGCAGCAGAGTCAGTTTACTTTCCCATTACGTCAGGTATTTGATACTGGAAGTGAAACTAGGGAGCGAACTGTGGCATGGGACTGTGATGTCTTTGACAGCACGATCCCATTTGACATTTCGCTGCTTACTGTTTTTTCAAAAGCAGCTGAGGGCATTGAAGCTTTCTAACCGATGAACACGGACGGTTTGCGCTGGACCCTTCGTAGATATTTTTCACGCATCTACACGCGTCGTGGTCTTAAGCTGGCTAAGGGTGGACAATAAATAAATAAATAAATAAATAAATAAATAAATAAATAAATAAATAAATAAATAAATAAATAAATAAATAAATAAATAAATAAATAAATAAATAAATAAATAAATAAATAAATAAATCAAAAGCACGTTGTGCCCCGCGAGTGACTCGTTCAATTCGAAGAGAGTTGGACTTTGCGTGGCGAGGCGCCAAATGTGCGTTGACGCATACTGCACGTAAGAAAAGCAGTATTCGCGTGCCGTTTACCGTCCGCCGTTACTGCGGATTGAAAAGATGACGGCATCCATTAGCGACTGAGCGCTGTGTTACGGTTACAACATGCCGTGCAGTTGCAACTAGTTTGTTTTCATTCCTCGATGACGTCCGTCTTTTCCGATCTCCCTGCATCATGGCGTGCATGTTTTACGGTTTATCTAGTTTTATTAACGTCTTGACCTAACGGCCGAGTTGGGAGCGTCAACAAAAAATTCAAGGGCCACTTAGTTGTCCCTACGTGGATGAATGCGAAAGCATTGCGACCACCGCTCTATGAAATTCCATTCAAAACTTGACAATTTCTCCACATGGCAAGGTCCTAGATTCGACTTCCACCAAAGGTTCGAGGTTTGACTCCAACGAAGGTCGTGGGTTCGAGTGTCTTAACTGTATTATAATTAGCCTTAACACCAAAGGTCGTCGTTTCGACTCCTGTCAAAGGTCGTGCGATCGAGTGTCCTAATTACACTCTGTCATAATTAACTGTGCTTTAATTAACTTTGCCTTAATTGAAGTCATCAACTGTCTCGATTGGCTCACTTTTCGGACCATCGTGGTCACTGCCAACGCCGACAACACCGGATTTTCCACCTCATGAGCCATACGATTATTTCGCATTAAAATGGTGATTCCGCGGAGCCCCTGACACATTCTTGCGACCATGGAGCACAGCTGGAATGCCCGAGTTTAGATGAACGAGCGTCTTTGTCCAGGTGGCCGCACATGTACTCGTACGTACATGTGCGGTAATCCCGGCACCAGGTAATCCCCATTCTCCGTGCACATAACGCAACTCGTGAGTCATTACAGTCTGGCAGTGTGGTGCACCAGCTAAATAAATAGTTATTTGAAGAATCGCGCAAACTATTCGAATATATTTGATTTTACCAGAAATGATCTGAATGACAGCCCAGGCTAAAATCTTCAATAAACAGCTTGACAGAGGCTTGATGGTCAATAGTCAACGACTCGAAAGCAGCACTGCAGTATTTGCTGTGAGCCCTGTGGCGCGGAGCACACGAACAACTGGTATTCGAGATTAGAGAAGTAATCCCTTGACTGAAAGAGGACATCACGTGCCATTTGAGTGGCTTCCAAGTCACTGCGGCGTCATAGGTGATGGACACGCCGATAACGCTGCTCGGTCGGCTCTTCAAGGCGACGAAGAGGAGTCGATACCATTATAAAGTACAGATACAGCTAGAAAACTTCGAATGCTCAGAAGGGTTTGGGTGCGAGCTAGTTGGTACGGATCATTCATTTTAAAACAGCGCCAAAAAAAAAAAAAAACGGACAAGGCAGAACAGGGACGAGTGCTGTCCCGTGTTCTCCCTTGTCTGTTTTTTTTTTGCGCTGTTTTAAAATTAATGATTCGACTGCTCACCCGGGATATCACGTTCTCCGTGTGAAACATACGAAGTTTCCAAAGCAATTGGATGCACCACATAGGACTCTTCCTCTCCGCCTTCACATCCCAGCTGGACTCTTGCCGCCGTGAAGCTACTCTGCTTTGTCCGAATATGGCGAAGAGTGGCTTTTACGAAGTCTTTTGCATTCCGAATCGGATGGGCCAACGACGCCTCGCGTGATGACAGGTGGTAGCGAGGAGGCTCTTCAACACCTTCTCTGTGACTGTCCTCGCTACAATATACAGAGACGATCGCTCGCAATCGCGATAGTGATAGACCCTTAACTGGGGAAATAATTTTACAATGCCGAGATCCCAAGCCAACGCAGCGGAGGGCGACGAGGGCACTGTCGCAGTTTTTAAGGGCAACAGACTTGGACAAGCGGCTATTGCCTATTAGGCTATGCTACAAGTGCTACTGTGCTGTGCGATGATACAGTATACCGTGACAGTGACCGACTATGCTTGTGCGTCTGTGCTTCCTTTCTTTCTCTCTCTCTCTACTTTCCTGATACTTTACCGCCCCTCCTCTCTCTTCCAAGAGTAGGGTAGCATACCCTCTGGTTAACCTCCCTGCCTTACCCTTTCTTCTGTCTCTCTTTTTGACGGAGGCCCAAGCTGCCGTCACGTGTCATGGGCAGCATTTTACAATATAGGATACAATACATGCAATTATGTATTCATCAGATTCCAGGAGGGCAACAGAACCAAAATAAGCTGAAACACAAGCCTATAGACAAGAATGACGAAACAAAATCTGAGTACACCTGAGCACTTCTTATGAGTCGTGAATGCGAAAACATTAATGTCCAATTGAACACCTCTGAGCGGTCCTTCGAGTTTTGAGCGGAGAGTTATGTACCATAGCGGTACGTGTTGCCCGAGCCAGCAAGCAGCAGCCTGCGGTGCCAACGCCGCATGCTACCGACGTCCTGCGCGACGAGAGACCGAGGAAGCAGCAACGGCCACCACGGCCGGCAGGTGCGTGCAGTAGCTAAGTCCAGTGGGGGTGACAGAGAGAGAGATACGGACCGCGCGCCGGCTTCCAAGATTGAGAAAGAGCAGAGAGAAAGAAGTGGTTGTTTATGAAGGGAAAGATTGGCGCTATCTTCTGCAGCCCCTTTTCGTCAACCTTTCCTTTTCTTATAACGAACCACTTAGTAAGGAGCACGGCTCAGCGCCAACGGGGAGGGGAAGAGTCGGGGAAAGAAGATAGGAGAGGAGAGGGTGAAGATGTTGCCAAGGCGGGGGGGGGGGAGCAAACAGGAGGGCAGGAGCTCAGTGGGGTCGGCCAGGGTGGGAGGTCTTATCAGCCGGTGACAGTCCAGTCGTGGGCAGTCAAGGGAGCACCGCATGGTTTGGCAGACCTGGGAAGGGCGCGGTGAACAAATTGCTGAAGGGATGCTACAGTCTCGCCGATAGCCCCGTCGAGTCGAGGAATTCGACGACGCTGAGCAGCGCCGGAAGCTGGTTGCGGCGGGAGAGGCAAAGGATGTTCTCCTCTCTGGCGGCAGGAAGGAATTCTCCTCTCTGGCGGTGGAACTCCTGAAGGAGCCGGCCTCGATGTTGGAGGTACGCCGGGTAGGCCAGGAGGAGGTGGCCCAGTGTTTCAGGCTTCCCACAGAAGCCGCAGGCCGGTGAAGCAGCGAGCCTAAGCCGGTAAAGACGTGCCCATGTCCAGCAGCAGCCCATCCTCAGGCGCAGCAAGAGCGAAGACTCCCGCGAGCGAGGCCACGCTGTGGCAGTTGCCGTGAAGGGCGGCCAAGGGGCCTTGTCCGGGTGGCAATCCAGGAGACGTCGTCGCAGCCTGTGCCTTTTGAAGTATCCAGCTGTCATTGCAAGGCTGCCCTCTCAGGCCTTCTTGTTGCCTTCTGATTGCCTGGCCTTCTCGTTGCCTGGGGTCCCCACGTGGGCTGGAAACCAGCACACGGACACCGAACAGCCTGCCTCTTGGAGTGCCGGTAGCCTGGTTGAAAGTAGGGCGACCCCCAGGCATGCCCTATCCGGCCTCTGCAGGCGGAGAAGGGCCGCTTTGGAGTAGCAGAAGATGGCTGCCGCAGTCGCTGGAATCTCTTTCGCAAGTAGGTCGACAGCGAGGTGGAGGCCTGCTACCTCCGCTGCTGTTGAGCTCACGTGTGCCGGGAGGTGACACAGCTTGCTCTTCTGCAGAGCAGGTGCTACGCAGGCCGCCGTTGATGAGCCTGTATCTGGTATCACTGAGCCATCGACGAAGATGTGGAGGTGGTCCCCGTGCTTCTCGTGTAGGAGAGAGGCTGCCGTCTGCTGGAGGGCACAGGTTGCGGAGCGCCTCTTCGAGACGCCCGGGAGCTCTGTGGTGATTTGGACTGGTGGTCGTTGTGGTGGGGATGGCTGTACTGCATTTTCTGGCGTGTTCCTTGTGACCTCCTCATAGAGGCAGCACAACCACCCCATCTGTGACGAGGATCGGGAGCGTAGGCACGCCAGGAGAGGACGGCCATATGCGGCATGGTGTAGGCCGTCGATGTGCCGCAGCCCCTGTTTCATGAGAAGGAGCGACAGGGGCCATGCTCCTGCCTCGGCAAGCGTGGCAGCCACCTGTGAGGTGCGGGGGAGCCGAAGGCAGAGCCGCACTGCCGCACTGCTGACATAGCTGTGCTGCAGCTCGAGTTTCCTCACGCGTGGTGGCGGTAGTGCCACCAGTGGAAGGGCGTACATCAGGCGTGATGCGGCAGCGGCGCCATAGAGCCGCTGGGCCCACCAGGATGTACAGCCCTGACCCCGGGCAAGAAGCTCAAAGACTGCCTTGCGGACCCGGGGGATGTGTACAAGCAACCCCTTTGTAGCGGGGAGCCAAGTCAGCGATCCACATCGCCAGCGGCCAGAGGACACCAGAGAAGACGGTGAAGAAAAAGACGCTGTCTTGAGAATGCAGTAATAAACAAATCTACTCACTTTGTCGATACGTAGAAAATTTACAAACTTATCTGCGCATGCTGAAGAGAAGGCAGCGCCAACCTGTCAATCATGGACAAGAGCGGGCACTCGCGAACGATAGTGGTTTGGGCTAGTCGAGGGCTGACTTACGCACGTGATACCGCTATTAATGACATTTCAGATGGTTTCTGAAGATTGCTTTATTATTAATAAGGATTATTTTATTTTTAAGCGGAAATCTCAGGCTGAAGCCAACGTTTCCTAAAGACTCTTGTTCGGTCCTTATTGGACTATCGTTTCACAATTTTTGCTCTTTAATAAGAAAATTACCGGGAGAAAATAGGCAACAGAAGAACTGGCTACCCCATCCGTAAGGAATGCAGAGAAAACCGAAACAAACGAAGAAAAAATAGCGTACGTAGGGGGCAGCACTTAACTCAGGCGTATTCTGATGTGTGTCCCAGGTATCACGCAGCACGATTAAAGAAAAAAAAAAAAAAGAGGAACGGCGTTACGCGAAGCAAACCTAGTGCGTATTGTTTCCAGTACAGTGTAGTAGCCGCCAGTTATTTTTTCGTTACTGAGATTTAATTAGGTAATTGTAATTAATCATCTAACACGAGAAGTACTGTCCTAATTATCAAAGTATGAATGAGAAAGTTGTAGAACAACATGAAAAACTCCCGATACAGCTTTCTGTTGCTCAATACGTGCTACATAAATGTGTTTTTCTGAGTGTGAAAGGAGCCCGCGAATACACACAGAATTGCCGCGCGACTGGCCGCTCGAGGCACTTTGCGTGTTTTCTTTCACGCTCGGAAAAACACTTTTATGTAGCACGTACCGATCAATTGACAGAAAGCAGTATCGGGAGTTATTCAGGCTGTTGTACAATTTTCTCATTGATACTTTGACAGTTAGGGCAGTACTTCTGGAGTTAGATAATTAATTATAATTAGCTAATTAAATCTCAGTAAAGAAGAAACTACTGGCGGCAACTCCACTGCCCTGGAAACGATACGCACTTGGTTTGCTTCACGTAACGACATTCCTCTTATTTAAATCGTGCTGCGTGATAGCTGGTACACCCTGTATAGAGCACACCGTATCAGTAACACCCTAACGTCCAGTCACAGAGCACGTTCCCAAAACAAAACAGTACCTGTCTGTGTAGTAACGGCATAAATAACCGTGGATAATAAAATCCATAAAACTAGCGCCAGTTTACATTGACTCGCCCAAGTACGAGACTGACCACATTCCCAATGCATCGTCTTTCAGAGACTCAATAATGTCACTAACGGAGAATCGCGAAGAGCTGTGACAGCGTACATGTCCCTTTTTTTTTTTTTTTTTTTGCTTCCGTCATCCCGTGAACCTGCGTATGGCTCGACTTCTCCGCGGATTGTAGTTTAGAGTAATTTTTTTACGAGAACCATCGGCACAGTGCAGGCGTGACCGAAGTCGTTTTCCGCGAACAGATCGACGATTTAAAGCGTTCGTAGCAGGCGGAATCTGACGAAAGTTGTCCTTTGACCTTGCTGCGTTGCCTCGACAAATTATGAATAAGGCGGCCTCGACAACCCCCGCTCCCTTATTCAGGTACGCTGTACTTGCTACCTTCGTGATGTTAGTTTTTTTTTTTTTTCATATTCGCAGCTGCAGTGGATTTCGTTAACTGCGAATGATCCAGCGTTCGCGTTCCACAATATAACGAGCTGTTTTTGTCACAGGGAAGGCACTCTTGTTCTTCCATCACGCTGTATTTTGTTAATGTGGGATGCACATTCTTTCCGCCATTAGGTCTTGTTGTCATGTGCGAGCACTTTCAAACGACAGTGACGCTGTTATCTGTTGTGCTTACATAAGCAGTTTGCTATCGGTTATAACATAAATTTGTACGCACGTCGATGTTTCACTCCTGTACGCCACCGAGGGCACGGAAGTTTGCAAGTCATTCGTCATCTTGGCTTTTTTTTTCTATGCCCCTAACCTGAGGTAACGATGTTGAATAAACTGAATTGGCTCAGTTCATTCGGAATACGCCGTATGCGAGCACTGCCTTTTAAGCGTTTTCCATCTTTCTTCTTCAGGAACCTCTTGAAGCCTTTTTGAAAGGAGGATGGTGTTACATGAGCGTTGGAGCTTTCGCCAAGGAAAGTACGACGGCAATGATAAGTAAGGTCCTCCTTCAATAATAAGTTGCGATTTTATTGCGATAGCAATTATATGGACACTTCAACCGGATTTCTGCCGTCGGCGTCGCCGTCGGCGTCGCCGTGAGGTTCCGTATAGATAAAATCTTCGCCGCGCGCCGTATGCCCCAGAGGCAGCGTGCGGGGACGCGCGCTATCACGGAGAGCGAACGCATTCAATCTCCCACGCGCAAGCAAGGAAGCGGAAAGCCAGCGCCGGCACTTCTCTGCCAACAACCGCGCTCGTCGCTCGTCCGCACAGTCTCTTCTCTCTCCCACGCGCAAGCAAGGAAGCGGGAAGCCAGCGCCGGAAGGAGCGGGGGGGGGGGGGGGGGGGGGGCGCACTTCTACGCTGCCAACAACCGCGCTCGTCGTTCGTTCGCACCGTCGCTTATCTCCACACGGCTCTGACCTTTATGCGCATTCGCCGCTCAGTTTCCGTTGAAGCGATAGACCGCACGTACCTTCGCCCGCTCCTGCGGCGTATATATCCGCTCGCTGCCAGCGTTTTGACGGTCGTTGTCTGCAGTCATTCAGTGTTATCTATTCATGTTTGTTTGTGCGCGCTCACACCACGCTTCTTCAATCAGTTAGTAATAGTCGGGCCACATTTTCCAACGCACGCTACACATGCAATGCTGCCCGGGTCGGCAGTGCAGCGCTACAGGTGTGTCCCTTCGCACGCGCTGCCCACGGGAAGCGCTTCTCATCAACAACACCGTTTCACACGCGCCTTCTCGTGGTCATCGAGTCTCTCTTCATGTCGGTCTACTTACGCCGCAGCACACCTGCTTACTTAATCAGCTCATGTTTACTACAATTCATATTGCTACCAAAGCCGCTCACCTTACTTCGTATGACATTGCTGTGTTGTTATCGCATTCATCGCTTCGCCCTTAGGGCGAAACTGTGACATTTTTTAGGGGCGAAGCTCCTTAGGGTGTGGGTCTGTCCCTCCTCTGTAGTAGTAGTCGTCGTAGTCGTCGTAGTAGGTAGCCACGTCTACTTTTATGAGAAAAAAAATTCCGAGAGTTGTGGCCGTAGCGGAATCGAACCAGGGACCCCTCGCTTCTGAACGCGTGGCGCTAACCACTACGCCACGAAGCGCACATGGACAGACGCACCTAGATGGCAATAAATACCCAACATTAACGAAAGACTGCGCGTTTCTAACGCGTTTGTGCTAGCGCGTTACGGCCCGTGCAAGAAGCTGGTGTAAGACGCCGTGGCCTCTCCGCCTTACCCCCGTATTCATAAACGCTGATGGCGTCGGCAAACGCGGTGCACGTTCCGGCATGTGTAAACGGCTGCGTAAGACGCTGTGGCCTCTTCCCCTTAGAGTACTGCACGTTTCTAACGCGTTTGTGCTAGCGTCCCCTTAAGCGGGAGATGGTGCAATTATAATGCAGGGCGCTGTTATAAAATAGGAATGACGTCACATATGGCGCGTGTCATTGGTGGAAGTCAATCGTTCGATTTAGTGCGGCGAGACTGGGCGAATTACACGGAAGATTCACGGTTTACCGATGATTCCCTCCGGAGCTTCGCCCACTCATCATCATTCACCCCGTGGATATGCGGTGTTTATTTTTTTATTTATATACCGTACATACCCAAAGAGCATTATTACATAGGGGGGATTATTATACAATCAGAGGGTCCAAAAAAGGTTAGAAGTAGCAAGAAAATCAATAAAATAAATACAGTCGAACCTGGAGACATCGAATCTAAGGAGAATCACAAAAAGTTCGATATATAGGTAATTCAATATATACAATACATATTTTATGCAAGAATCTTCAAGGGGATTCCACAGTTGTTTGTTATACACAATAATTCATTATATCTGGGTTCTATATATATCCAGGTTTGACTGTAATTTCAAAAGAAATGGAGCGTTCACTAATCGAACCAGGAAAGTACTACAAGTACGTGCCATCTAACCATCAAAAGAGAGAAATATACCATATGAAATACCAATTTTATGCACACAAACGGGATCAAGGTCGCTGAATGTCGCCGTGCTTTTTCTGCAGCAGACACGTGTATCATCCTATTGCAAATATTTGCATGCTCCGGTATACAGGCAGCCAGCTACGGCCTCAAATGCATAAGCAATTCTGTCTTAAAAGATAATAAATCAGTAAGAGTAACAATTTCTTCCATCAAATGATTCCACTCCTGTAATGACGACAGAAAAGGCGAGTTCTGAAATTTCAGTGTTCTTGCAAAAATCAGTTGCAGTTTCAGATGACGCTCTTTGCGTAAAGAGATGGGATGCGCGGAAGAATAGCAATAGTTGTCAAAGCTCCATCGCTGTAGTGCATCGAGTGAAATAATAGCAAACAAGATATCCTGCGTCGTTTGTCAATATTAGAGAGTGTAAGTCTTCGCTTCCAAATCAATACGCATTGATATGATGAGTATGTAGATAAAATGAACCTAGCTGTCTTTGTTTGCACAATATCAAGCCCGCTTCTAAGATCAACGCTATTCGGATACGTTAACATTGAAACGTATTCCAATGTTGACCTTATTAGTACTGTGTAGGCATGCAGCTTTCTTTCGGTAGCCGACAAACGGCGTTCTAATAGACATAGTGTTTTAAAAGCCTTATTTGTCATATACTTTATGTGAAAAGTCTGCGTTAGATGAGGCGAAGCGTGCACACCCAGGTCCTTAAGTGACGTTTGTTTATTATGCTATTGTTTATAAAATAGATAGGTGTTCGCAGGAGTATTAGTGAGGCATAGAAAAGGTCATCATCTTTGTTTTATCAATGGTAATCTCCATTTTCCATGATAGACACCACCCATGTAAACAGGGTACATCAGCGTACAGGAGCTTAAGCTTTACGTCAAGCGGGTGAATTATTTGTCTGTGTATCATATATTCGTCAGTCAAAAGTCGTGTATTAGAGGTGGTGTTATTAGACATATAGTCAATGTAACTTATGCAGAGAAGTGGCCCTAATACTAATAACCCCTCTGGCCATGCCAGATATTACCGGAGTACAGTTACATATGTGCCCTCTACTATTGACGTGTTGAAAGTGGCTAAACGAGAATTCCTCGATCCATAACGTCGCATTATCGTCAACATGCAGTTTACGAACTTTCTTATTTAATTATTTCAGAGGTACCCAAGTAAAACTTTTCGAGAAATCTACAAATATGGCATAAGCGTAGTGCGAAACGTCCATGGAGTCATGAATGTCAGCCACAGGATCAAATAACTCTGTTAGCATGACCGAGCTCTTTGTGTCTAAATCCGAGTTGTTGATCAAGCAGCAGATTGTTTCTGTTTAGGTGGGATATTAAGTGGGTGTAAATGGGTGTAAATTTATCTACTGTATATGCGGTATTGGTGCAGTCGTGTGGATAAAATATTTGAGGAGACCTACGAGACTTCGCACAAAGATATTGATCCATTCGCCTCCGAGATTGGCCGGTGAGCTCGCACACCCTGTCCGACCTTAGAGGCTTTCAATGAGTAGTCAATCTGTCACACGTTCCCATAGGGAAAATTTAATGTATGCCACAGAGAACATGCCACCATGACAAATCTTTCACGCAATCTACGCCGCTTATGAATTACCGCCATGCGCAATGCGGACTATAGGGAGCATACGCGAAGCATACCCTTTGGCTGAGGGGATGGCGGTATCACTTTAATAATGCTTTTCACGGGCTCCATATGAAGGACCACAGGATGATTGCATTCACGCTTTTGTGTATACCACACAGTTATCGGTCGACTAAAAAAAATGCGCAGGAACGCTTTTCACAATGGCTATCGACGGTATTGCGCCTAGAATTGAATCATTATTGCATCAACCAACACACCGTATTGCCACCCTCAAAACGAGTTTGCAGGAGGCCTGTACTGCAGCGGCATTTCTCTCTCGCGCTTACCTAAAAAAATTCGGTGCCACCTAGTGCCCACCGCCGCGAAGCTTGCGTGTGGCCTCCGAAATGCACGGCGCGCCGTTGCGTGCGAACGCTGAGAAAAGCGTCATGCGGCAACCGGGCTCCTCGCGCTTATTTCTGGAAAAGGTGCGCCACCTATTGGCACTACCGCGAAGTCCGCGCGTGTCCTCCGAGACGAGAAGCGTGGCCGTGCGAACGCTGAGAATTGTTGCCTCGCTTGCCGCATACACAGTGGCACATACGCAGTGACACAACTTGGCCAGAGGTTAATTGAAGAACGGCACATACTCGGTTCATGCGTGGCGCAGCTCCCTAAAGCATTGGCGTGGAATGCGTTCATTGAAAAGGGACACATACCCCCGTGCACTTGTAATAATAACGCTCCCAAGCACCGAGCCCTGCGGAGCTCCTGAGAAAAAGGTGCAAGTGATGAGTCAAAATCATTAGCAGAGACGAAGTGAGTGCGGTTGGCTGGAAAAGCTTTAATCCAGTTAAAGATGTTAGGGTCGAGATTAAGGTGGCTAAGTGGAAAAAATAGTAAGACACTGCTAGCCTAAGCGAATGTTTTAGAGAAATGAAAGAAAGTTCAGTCAGTTATATTTCCTGAATGTAGTGCCTGGTGCAAATCGTTAGAGAAAATTATTAGCTGAGTTTCACAGGAAAGTTGTTACGAAAACCTTGTCATCCTGTCGTGAGAAACTTATTATTTATTAGAAAAGTTGCTATGTGTGATAATATAATATCCTCTAGAATTTTGCATGGGATCCATATGTGAGGGAACGATTGTTACGAGGGTCTGGAGTTAATCCGGACTTGTGCACTGATATTATTTTAGCTGTCAGCCAATCACTTGGAACAGTTGCAGATTCAGGTGACTGTGGAAAAATGCAGTGGCGAATGATAGGGGTGTATTCAAGCGTGTTTTTTTTTTTTAGGTAAATTATGCGAACAGAGGCGACCCTTTATTACTTGATGAATCAGAGAATACTGCTTTCAAATGTTTCGTTTCATATTGTGACACAGTGCTGATCTGGAGCAGAATTTCAGCAAAGTGTAAAAACCGATACTGCTTTATGTTTGTTTTCTTGCATAGTGTTCCAAAACTGCTTTGGCTTATTTTTAAGCATGTACGATAGCTTGTTGGTAGAAAATGTGAACTTTGTCAGCTTTATTTCGGCTCGATAAGTAACATTGACCGTTTTGCATTTAAGCGAGCGTGAAGCTCACCCATGTGTGTACGCAGCATGGTGAAGCCTACATGCAGGTGCAGGTACAGTTACTTATACCTGTAACAGCTATGGTTCTACAAATCTACTCCACCAACACTCTCAACGGCTGTTACTTACCTCCACCGCTGCACAGCTAATGCTTTCATCCGCTTGGAACCCCACTGCTTCTGCAAAGTTTATGTTCCCTACGGGTCATGCCTGATGAATATCTTGGCCTTTCAATGCGATGTGCTTAGTCGTTGCCGTGCTTTTGCTGCAGCAGACACGTGTCTCATCCTATTGCAAATATTTGCATGCTTCGGTATTCAGGAAGCCAGCTACGGCCTCAAATAGCAACATACTACCCTTTCTGTTACTTTACAGATTTTCCATCTTGAATTAATTCCTGTCGTATTTGTAAATCTCCGAACGGTAATGGAACAGCATCGCCTCTGGTGGTTGCCCTCCTCAGGATCTCGCCGCTCCCCCATGTAATCGCGTGCCACCCCCTTTTAAAGTGCCCCTGTCTCGGTATTCTTGACCGCTGTGAATGTTTGGGCTTGTTGGTATGTCATTTTGAGAGCAAAAACAGTTTGTTTACCGCAAGTACATGGAATATAATACAGCGCTGGTTTGTGTATTTTTTTCTTCTTTCTCGTGTACATGCGCTAAACTAACTATTTTATAGACTAATCTCTTATTGCGCGGTTTGCTTCCGTATCACTTTATTAATTCCGTTCTTGCCTCACTACTAGAATCCGACTTCTCTCACCCAAAGCTGTCGAGGACCTGGGCAAGCCTTCGACGTCTGACTTTACAATAACTGTACGGCGAACGCTTGATTCGTTCGTTTTTATGACAGATTACGACAAAGTGGCGGCGATGAAGGTTGCCAGTGTCCTGGGAAACGTCAACACCCAATTTATGCCGCATTTCTCCAAAAAACATCCTCCTCAAACGCGTTGTGCTAGTAAGTTCGCCACACCAAGGTCCTAGCACTCGAGATGACGCGGCAGGGTGTGGATATTGTCAGATATATGCGCTTCCTCACCTACCTCCCAGCCTCCTCACGTACCTTGGTGGGGAGGCTGGTGGAAAAGGTTTGTACAGTCAGTCAAGTCATTTCTACGCAACGTGCGTGGGGAGAGTAAGCTCAACAGTGCATAGACTGAGACTGTGCTATTAGAGGCATAAGCGGTTGCCAATTCACAACCCCTAACATACAAGTATATACGGACGCCAGGGAGTCCGGGCTCTCCAAGACGTCCTGCTCGTTTTCTAGTCAGGCGTTACAGAGTTACTGAGCAGCGACTGCGAGCCTCGGAGTGCTCAAGCTTCTCAGCGTGAGCTCAGCAAGAAGTTGTGATAGTGCCAGAAGTTTGTCGACCACGTTTGGATCCGATGGAAGAGAGAGAGTCTACTGATGCCTTCCGACATCAGTAGAGCTATGCCCGAATATTCGGCTGAATTACGAAGTATGATTTACAAGTCGATGTGTTCTTCCGAGCAGGTTGTGCTCCAAGAGCTGCTTCCCTGCTATGCACCAGTTTGTCATTTTGCTCAAAGCGAGCGCTCTCGGATGTTGCCGGAATCTCGCATATACCACAGCATCAACACAGGACAAACGACTGCGATACGTCGTAAACCATATCGCGTATCTCCCTCGGAAAGAAAGTGATCGCCGTATAGGTAAGTGACAAGATGTAGAAGGGCGTTGTTCAGGAATATTGAAGTCCCTGGGCCGATCCGGTGATACTAGAGAAAAATAAAACAACTCACCGAGATTTTGTGTCGACTACCTTAACAGATTTACAATGAGAGACGTGTATACCCTACGATGCCGTTGATTGCCTTCCATCCGCCTCGTATTTTTGGCGGTTGATTTCCAACCCGGGTGCTGGCAGATTCGGATGCAGCCATTCGATAGTGAAACGACCGGTTTGTTACGCCTGAGTTTCATGTCACATGAAATCGCCCAGCAACCTACGAGCGATGTATGGCCTCCATGCTCCGTTTGCTCAAATAGGACACTTGTATGAATTATATGATTTTTTTTTCGGCAGTTCTTTCTCCGAGCAAAACCATCAGCTCAGCGCCGTTTAGAACTGCGTCCAACCAGCTGGCCTCATTTCAAACCCTAGGAAGGACCATTTCTGTGAGCGTCAAGCCCTTGTGCCGGGATATCTCGTCGACAAAGGCCGTATACGGCCAGACCCCCGAAAGATTGCTGCTAAGACCTTCGAAGTTTTCTGGGCCTTTGTTCTTATTTTCGCAGGTTTATTAAAGACTTCACCCGGCTTGCTTATCCACTGATGGACCTTCTTCGCAATGACGCTCCCCACGTGTCCATCGCACAATGCAAGTCTATTTTCGAGCACCTGAAGTTCTTGCTCACGTCTGAGCCTCTTTTGCGCGATTTCGATCGGGAGGCGTTCGCGGAACTGCATACTTAAACAAGTGATGCGTGCGTTGGTGCTGTGCCCGTGCAGTTTCACGAAGGACGCCAACATGTGTTTGCGTATGCAAGTCGTGCTCTGACGAAGACAGATAGCCATTATACAGTAACAGAACTGGAATGTCTTGCTGTTGTTTTCGCCATCCACAAGTTCAGACCGTATTTCTATGGCGACTACTTCAAGATTATTACTGACCATTATTCTCTCTGCTGGTGTGTTGGACTGCGCCGGATGGCTCTTTGGGTCTTGCGGTTTCAGTATTTCGTTGCTTACATCAGTGGTAGCGGTGCCATACAGATTCCGACTGTTTATCTCCTCTTCGCTCTCAGAGCAAGGGCACTGACGACGACGATTTTGACGACTAAACTACAATCTCATCGGACTTACCTGATTTCGCCGTCTTTAATTATGAACAACAGCTCAACCTTACATTAAGGCCGGATATTTATGCGGCCCACAGAGCTGAATAAGGCCCTGATGACGACCATTTTGACAACTACCTAACTACAATCTCATCGGACTTACCTAATTCGATCGATGTCTTGAGCATGACTCACAACCTTGCACTTTACTTCAATATTTTATAAGCCACCATGCAAGTTTTTTCTTCTTCTTCTTCACATTATTATTATTATTATTATTATTATTATTATTATTATTATTATTATTATTATTATTATTATTATTATTATTATTATTATTATTATTATTATTATTATACCTGTACTAGTTGAGTGAAATGCTTGTGCATGCAATATTCTCTGTTATTACTATTGTGCTTGCTGTAAAAAATCGTTGCTTAAACGTACGGGAGGGATAATCTGTCAAGCTGCCTCATCGGCAGATTCCCCCCCCCCCCCCCCCCCCCTCCACGTAGACTGATACATGAGCAAACGAATTGACTGACTGATTGGTTTATTTAAGTAGGAAGAACAATGCAACCCTTTATTAAGGCTGACTATTGATGCGAACCACAAAGCTGAATAAGGGCACTGATGACAACCATTTTGACGACTACCTGACTACAATCTCATCGGACTTACCTGATTTCACCGTCTTTAAGTATGGACAAAAAGCCATTTGTCTCAGCCACTACATTCAATCTGTCACGGTTTCTAGTTCATTTGTTCATCCTCCGTCCCCTTGTGTGTGCGTATGTGATCGCAGTCGGCAGTTCAGCGCTGAAGTTCTGGAAAAGTGACGCGCATTTATGCATCGCAATATCGCCATCCAACGCCTTGCCACCCATAAACCAACAGCCTGACTGAGCGCACCAATCGTACCCTAATTAACATACCTTTAATCTATGTCCGAGCGAGTCATAAGAACTGGGATGCCGTATTACGTTTCATTATGTATGCCTCCAACACCGCTAAACACGTGAAGTCACAGGAAATGCGCTTTCTTTCTCCTCTACGCTCGCCTGCCTCAGTTTTCTCGACGCCACACTTACTTTTTCGCCTAACAAGGGTGCTTCTGGCGCGCAGACAGTATACGCGCCAAAAAAGCACGTAGATTTGCCGGGCTCAGAACTCGATCTCTCGTCGCATGCTCATGCAA
Source organism: Dermacentor silvarum (assembly GCF_013339745.2). Taxonomy (NCBI): domain Eukaryota; kingdom Metazoa; phylum Arthropoda; class Arachnida; order Ixodida; family Ixodidae; genus Dermacentor; species Dermacentor silvarum. Next base: position 109,925,873 of record NC_051163.1, read on the forward strand.
AAGCTCGCTGCGGCGCACAGCATCTCCAAGTTCCTTTCGCCACTGGTTACTTCGTGTAGCTGCGGACACCAGTCCGGAAAGGGGGACTTCGCCAACGGCTTCTGTTCAAGCATTCGGCATTCTCAAATGCTTGAGTCACGTGACCTACGCCATCGCTAAAATGACGGCTGAAACCGCCGTTTACGCAAGACGCAAGTAGTGCACGTCGCCCGATTTAAACCCCACCTACCAACAATGAACACCCTGACTCGCTCGGTGAGCTTCGTCTGCCCCGGCTTCCGAAAGTCGGTGAGAAGCCGTGCTCACCCCTGCGACCAGCGACAACTGGTGTGATGGGCGCGAAAGGCATCCCGGGCTGTTGGGTTCCTGGACCGAGGACCCCACCTGCAGCACGTCGGCTAGAGAAGATCCGGAAGATGATCACTAATCAATGCCCAATAAAGCTTTATTATATCTCTTTCTTTCTCTTCGTCTGCCTCGACGAAAATGCAATGCCGCGCCGGAGGAGCATAGAAGAAGAGGAAGAAGGTGGCGCGAGGGAATGGCGATTGTTTTTCTTTGTACCGTCCCGTTTGTTCTCTATCCTTTTCATAGTTCGCACTGTAAATAAATCCCTCAAGTCTGGAACACGATTTTCAATGTACGTTTCCGCCGACCACCGCGACTGGAACGCTACTTTGCCTGACGTCCCTTTCGCCTAGCACTCGTCTATAGACAAGACACCACCGGCTGTTGGCTCTTTTATCTTCTCTATGGATGCGAACCTTCTGCGCCGCTTTATCTTACGCTGCTCGAAGTTCGTTCACCACGTATGTCCGCGATGTCATAGACTTCGCTGCTCTTCGGTCTAGTTACGTCGTTCCCCACCAGTGCGCTATTCACTTACTGAGATTATAGGATGCCTCGATAGCATGCTTCTCCGTGCAGGGTGGCGACACGCGTGGTTGCGCCACTATATTGTAAGGGAACCAGCAAAGATGCGATATGAGGGGAACAGCAGGTGTGCGCATAAAAACGTAACGGCGATCAGGCTAGTCGTCAATTCAAACACACGCACAAACAGGCAAACAAGCAAACAAACAACAATGGAACCCAATGCCAATCGCAGAGTTTCGCGATCATAGGGGAAGCAAACTTGGGAAATAGGGCGTTTGAGGCTCTCTTCGGCGAGATTTCTCCGTTATTGGCCACGAATAGAACCTCCTTCCACCAAAATGAAGTTGTTAAATGTACCTAATGGCTACAACTGTAAAATGGCTAGAGTAAGCGTAGCTCTCGTTTTGTGCAGAATCAGTTGTTAAGCGATATGTTTTCTTTTATTCCAGACGACAATGTTGTGACCGCTGCTCTCCCGTACTGCGTCTTTAAACGTCTTTTTAAACACCAGAATGCATTTCTAGGAATTAAGGAAAATAAGAGGTTGATGTTAAATACTCACCCACTGATACGAAGCAGAAAAGAATGGCTTATTTTGTCTGCAATTCTTGCCTCAACGTGTTTCACTGCGTGCGTGCAGCTCACTGATGAAGGCGAGTGAAGAACGGCAAGAGGCGAGAAGCAAAGGGCAACCTATGGGCTCAGAATTTCCAGTGAAAGCCACATGAAGCCTGGACAATGATGACATGGAAGGAATATCAGGAAGTCAACCGTTGTATTTATTTCAATAGTGGAGGAAAAGGCAACTTGCCGCTGGTGAGAATCAAACTGACGTGTTGCGCATTATGTGTGCGACGCTTCGCAATTGAGCCACCAGGGCGTCCTTCCTCCCGTCCACTTTCTTGTGTACTTCTGTATCTGTACTAGACCTAGCCTTGGTGTGTTAGCCAGCTCCCCTGACGACCATGGCGATGGATGTGCCTAATGTCAGGTTCATTAAGACACGCCCAAGACTTTTCCTCGCTATAATAGGGGCAAAGCCAGCTGCACACAGACTCAAGATGGCTTTGTAAATAGAATATAATGACACACTTGTCAAGCGTCACGCTTAAGATTTACATAAATTAAACAAAGGTCAGTTAAGCATGAGACGTATTAAGGAGTTACACAAGCAGTGAGCTCGCAGAGGTATCGTGTTATAACAAATGAACACGCTAGAAACCATCGATAGTAATGGCTAAAGACATCGTTGGATGCATTGAAATCCACTGGAACTTCATTCAGCTTCGGCTTCAGAACGCAACTTTCCCTCACCCCCTAATGATTCCCTTTACCAGATTTCCCTCACACTCCTTCAGAACCACCCCACCAAATTAATTCCATATAATTTCGCACTATATCATTACTTTGCATGGGACCGGCTTAGTTTTCATTACATCATTTATAGACGCGGCCAAGTTTAGACTGCCTCCAGGAACCACCCACTTCAGTTAATTAACGAACCAACAAGAGGGGCCGGAACCCGAAAAAGAGGGCAAAGGAAGCTTCGGTTTTAGGGGGAATCATGCACTTGAAGCCATATATTTGCTGCACTGAGGATATTTTTTTTAGTCACATACGCTAAAGGTATACATTCGGGGCATTACATAGAGGGGGGGGGGGAGGTTACAGTACAGGAAATGTGCAATCATGAACAGCAACACTAATAAAACAAACCGACATAAAATACCAACCAACATACAGCGGAAATTAAACTAGAAAGCAGTAAACATTGGAATTTGAACAATCTCATTATTATATGGCCTTTACCTTTTGTACAAGTGTGCCATGATTTATTATGGAGACAACGTCACGTGGTAAATTATTCCAGTGACGTTCGGCCAGAAATAGGGGTGAGTAATGGAGAAGGTTAGTACACGCGAACTGAGCTTGAACTTTAAGATTGTGATCTTGGGTCGGAAAATTTTCACCGGCGATTACGATACTCGCTAAGGCGAAATTTGAGCGCACCTGCATACGTGTTTTCATTTCGCGGTATATTGGCTGGCGCGAACAATCTGTCTCGTGCGGCACGTTGCGAATGGAGCGAAGTGTGGCGCGACTGCCTCGCTCATCCGGAGATCGCGGGAGGCAGCGCGTGGGTGGCGCGTGGGCGTGATTCACAGCAGCCGCCGCAGGCAGACCTCCGCTCATGTAGCGCTTTGGTTCCATATATGGTATCGGTGGATGCGCTCGCCGCATGTCTTATCGATGGCGTCACCAGTGAACAGACGACGGCGCGCTACTCTGGCGCCACCTCATAGTCGTCGATGCCACAAAGCCCGTCTTGCGCGGCACTACGCCTTTCTTCTCACGCTTTCGCTACACCCCTCCTCCGCTTTCCTCCTCGCGCTCTCTTCGCTATCGCCGTCTTTCATCCCACGCTGTGCTCCGCTTTCGCTCTTTCATCCTCCTCTATGCTCGTTCGCTCCGTTACTCCAAGGACGCCGAGGAACGCCGACGCTCAGCACAGGATCGGGCACCTAAGAGCTGTGCTCTAAAATGCGGTGGGCGTGCCGTGCTTAAGACGTCGTGAATTACGAATGAATGTTGTTCAGCTTATGGAAGTGAGATAACAGGGCCAACAGCCTTCGTTTCTCGAATGATGGAATGTTAGGTGATGCTTTGTTATCAGTGATGCTGGACTTGCGTGAATAATTTTTTGTTGTAAAAAGGGCATGCCTTATTGTGAACGAACTCTAATAATTAAGTGCATTTTATGTGGATTCCGAGTAAATGACGCATAATCTATTTTTGAGCGAAATAGAGAGGTGTATGCCAAAAGTTTTGTCTGTTAGTTAGCTCGATGTAAGTGTACGTCTAATGAAACCAAGTGATTTGGATGCTTTATAAGTTATTGCGCTAATCTGGGTATTCCGTTTTAGGTCGGCAGAAAGATTCACGTGCAAGTATTTTAATGAAGAGACGTACTCGATGGGCATCGTATTAATGACATAAGAACTGCATGGGGGTTTAGTATCAGTCGTGAAAGTTATGAATTTTGTTTTCGAAGCGTTAATTTCCATCTGCCATTGATCATACCAAACGGCAATGCTTTCAAGGTCTCATTGTAAAGCAGTGCTGTCGTCGCTGTTAGTAATCGGTGATCACACAATCGTCGTTTCAGTCCGTAATTCCGTAAAGAACAGAGCCGGTCAGCGGCATATCTTTAGAGGTAACACATATGGCTCTATACAAGCCGACCAGGTATATACCGGGTGTTTTTCTTTTTTAGACCATACATAATTTCAAAAAAGTTAGTCTGTGACAGATAGCATAATTCTGCTCATTGAGCTGGATTGTTCAAAGATGCGGACATTACTTGCAAGAGAAATAAAAATGCATAATCTACTAAATAAAAATAATTAAATTTTTCATTAATTAGTTTACGGCACATATTATAATTTACGAATTGCAGCTGGTGAGTTCGCAAGGCGTCCCCACTTGAAACGAATGGCCAGGATGACACTAGTTTGGAGATTTCATACCCAAAGTGTGCGTTGAAATAGCTGGGAGTATGATTTACTTTTTTTTGCTTCACTGCATAAAAAGAGCGGTCTGTTAAAAAACTTAGTAGAACAATTACGCATTTTTGCCGCAAATTCCACGACGCATATCTCGAAACCCGTGCGATTCTTAGAATTCATTCCAAGTGGATATGCCTTTAAATCTCACGGGCTACAATTCGTAAATTGCAATATGTGCCCTAAAGTAATTAATTCAGAAGTAAATATTGATTTGTGTTAATTATTAGATCATGCATTGCGATTTTTCCTATGATCAATGTCCAGCTAGTGCATCAAGTAATCCGCTATGATTTAGTGAGGGCCAATGTGAGAACTTCAAGCGCTCACTTGCCATGGGCACCAGTCCAACATCATTTCCATACGCAGAGGTCTGTGGTGTGCTATTGAGACATATATATTCCTGAACTACAGACAAAAACAACGCAAACCACATAAAAAGGAAGAGGAACGAACAGAACGCATATTCCCCGTCGGTCGGTCGGTCGCTTCGCTCCTTTCAACCGTCTATCTCTTCATAATGGCGCAGCGGGCCCCTAACTATAGCCTCTTCTGTTTGCTTTGATACGGATGGCGTATGGTCGCGGCCCGTCTGAAAGCCCCTTCTCGCTAGCTCCCTCCCCCACGCGCTCCCTTCTTGTCCAGGCTGTTTCTTGTGCCTCTCCGCCTTACCCCTGCCACTTCAGTGTAGAGATTTTGCGTCGTGCAAAATAAACTTTCCGCTGAAAGTCAGCGTTGTGTTGGTCTCTCTTCCTTGTCCCGTTGCATGCGCTGTTTTTGTTCTTAGCATCATGTACCAACTGGCCCAAAAAGCAAACTCTCCTCAAAATTGCGTAATGGAAAACGTAGGCCCAGGCCTGTTGCACTGAATTTAACTTTCCATACGTAACATAATATGTGTCCGACGTAAATAACTCGTAAAGCTTACGCAGATACCATCGCGGATTATTGCCAAAGTAAGTGCAACTTCGCTTTCTCGTCTTTCGGCTGAAGCACCTGGAGCGGTAGCTCAATGCCTATGACGCTGCGCTGCTCAGCACGAGGTCATGGCTTCGACCCCGGCCGCGGCAGCCGCATTCCGGGAGCGGCGGAATCCAAGAGCACTCGCGTACCGTGATTTTTGTGCGTGCTAAATAATCCCAAGTATAGATACTGCTTTCCGATTTTAGATACCGCGTGTGCCGCGCTTATAATGTTATTCTGCGCATCTTCACTGCACTTATATATCGGGTGCTTCATGCGTTCTCAAATAATATGATGTGCGTGTTTGGCTCTTCTTCTATTTCTGTTTTTTTCTTTGAGTTTTCCTACTTTGCGCCACCTTCAGATTACCTATATATATGCACCAACTCGTCTAACATTGTGCTCCGCAAAATCGCACCTAGTCGGCGCCCACTTTCCCTTAACGCAACTGTTTAACATGTAAAAATGAAAAGTGGAGAGAGCAGCAAACTCGTATCAAAACCAAACATGGTTTTCGTCAGCGCTTAGCAACCACCACTCAGTTATTTGAAACGGCCCACTGCATTTCCAAGGCAATGAACTCTAAAGAACAAATGGATTTAATATCCCAAAAATCTGTCAAAAGCATTTGATAGAGTTCCTCACAAAAAAAAAACTTATTGGAAAGCTTTACAGATTCATCATATCAATGTACAAATCATCAAAATAGTTGAAGCATATCTTAGTAAAGAACAACAATTTGTTCAAATAGATTGTGAACGTTCATCTAGATTGCCTGCCACATCGGTGGTTCCGCAGGGCTCAGTACTGGGGCACATACTGTTTTTACTGTATGTAAATGACATTGCAAATTATGTGAATCCAAATGTCGAAGTGCGATTATTTGCCGACGACTTCCTGCTGTTCTGTCATATGCAAAGTGTAAGCGATCAAGTTTTGCTTAACGAATTCTTGCAGATGATATTTGATTGGTGCTCCAGGTGGGACGTGTAGATCAACTTCGATAAGTACACTTGCATAACATCCTCAAATAAGAAATTTCCTTTACATTTTATGTACGGTGTAAACGGTAACTAAAACAAACTTAAGTATCTTGGTGTAACAATTACACATAACCTAAATTGGAAAGTTCACATCGATAATATCTGGGAAGCGGCCCAACGCAAACTTGGCTTTCTGAAAAGAAAACTATCAGCTGCTACTTCAAGTGGGAAACTTAAAGCTTACAAGACGATCATACGCCCAGGCTTAGAATACGCCAGTGTAATTTGGTATCCTCATCAGCAATATCAAATCAATAAACTTGAACGTGTTCAGAAATTGGCAGCAATATTTATTTACTCTTCCTACCGACGAACGCAATTCGCAACCGCCCTGCTAACAATGGCAGGACTACAAACGCTAAATGCCCGGAGAAAAATAGCCCGCCTAAAGTTCCGTTATCAGTTGTCAAACGGTAAATTTAGCTTGAACTCATTGTCATACCTGCTCCCACCTGGGAGAATTTCACCTCATACCAATCATTGTCATGTTTTTGTTTTCCCTATAACTCGCGAGTCGATGTGTACAAATATTCATTTCGTGTTCGCACTATTGGGGGCGAGGAGTTACGAAGCCGCCATCTGTCGGAAGCGCCTCGCTTGCGTAGTATATGAGGGATAACGCGGCACGCTCCTCATAGGTTTGGCTGTTGGCGCTCAATAAAAACACCACGCAAGAGCCCTCCTGGCCATTTCTGTAAGTGCTCTCCAAATGAGGGAAGTTTCTTACTGTCAAAATAATAATCTTAGTCAAACACAAAGCGCAGAATAGTTTACAGGCGCTATATTTTTTACCAAATACGTATAGAGTAAACGCCAATTGCACCTGGTGTACGCGATGAAGTCCCCCGAACCAGCTTCTTGCGTGAAACGTAGGCAATCGCTGAGAGCAGACTATGTGAAATATGTTCTTATAGCGTGCTGTTCGTATAACCAAATGGAGCAAACCAGAATGAAGCCTCAATGCAGCGATCGCACGGGTTCGCAGCGACCGACTGCGCGTCTGCATGCATGTCCGCGCACAATGTTTCGCTTTCGCTGCCGAGCGCGTTTTCGCACCGTGCCGTGAGCTTTAGGCCGCAGCATATGAACATTTGACAGTACAAAAGGAACCATTGTTGCGTGGACGCTATCAGAGCTGTTCAAACATCATTTCGTTATAACAGGGACTTCGACGCTATACGGCGACTCGTGATGTGCCACCGCAGCGATTCAATCATTTTTTTTTAATTTTTTCTAAATTCTTGGACGTTTCAATATCGTTATTTCTCAATTTGCGTCGCACTGTATGTTTATCGGTCTTCTCAGCGAGGAATTTCCCGCTGCTTTTTTTTGTTAATCAACTATATATATTAATTGTTTGGTGCTAACACAAACATGACCATATGCCATGCCTTTTTTGAATGTGCTTCGTACCATTCCCTTTCCATTCTGGTGAACATGCCAGTATCTAGCGTAAACAATTTCATAGACCAAATCTTCATGACATTAAACGGGCAGCGCGCGCGGGCGAGCTTCTCAGTGCGTGCTTTCTGCTACTCACCGAACATCGCAGCCCCAATGCCGTAGCAGCAATCTTTCTCGCGGAAGTGCTTGCTACACACCCGAGTTGTAGTCGATGGCTGCTTGCCGGTTCTAAGTTTCGCAATCCAAGCTACACGCAGCTTGTTGGCATGCGGGTACGTGTGAAGGCTGACACCGGGCTCCGTTGCGTACGCGTCCGGCACTGAGGTACCGAGCAATAGCCTACCATGTCAGACACTTTCAAAGGAAGCCACTACCCATTATAGTGTTTTCAAGTGCTAGCAGGCACCCGAAGGGAAAAACCATCCCAACTTAGTCAAAAACGTGGCGCAGGTGGGACTAAATTTTCGTTTTCAGCTCGCTTCGGCGCTTCTGAAGCAGACGACGCGGCCACTGTGCCCACGTGATCCCTCATATCACGTCACGCCGACGGTAGCGCCAGCTTTTCCAGCTCGCCCCCAATAGCTGAGTGGAATAACCTTGGTCAGGAAGCTTTCAATGATGTTGATGCCTTGACTTCCTTCGAACGACATTTGGAGTTGTATTTTTTATGTGTTGTTACGCTTGCTCTGATACGCATGAGATAAGCTTGCTCTACAAGCTTATCTCAAGCTTATCACAAGCGGTGATGTCGAGTTGAATCCGGGCCCCACTTTGACAACAGATGACAAACTTGACATTAAACAGATGAAAAGTGACATTAAACGTGATCAGAGAGCAGTTCAAAAAGAAGTGAAAGAAAATGGTGCCGCCCATAAAACATATTGAAGACCGCTCAGCTAAACTTGAGTCTTCTTTTGCTAAACTTGATGACACACAGCGGACGGTGTCTCGTCTAAACGAAACAGTCACAGTACTATCTAGAAAAGTTGACGATATGGAAAATTGCCAGCGCCGCAATAACCTTATCATCTTCGGTGTGCCTGAACAAGACAATGAAATACAGGCAGATTTATCGAAACTGATGCAGGACAAAATATTTTCTGTGATTGGTACTTCTCCCCGCAGCATTGAGCGCATGCACCGTCTTGGAAAAAAGCAGTCAAAAGCACGACTAGTTATTTCCCGGCTGTATGACTTCAAGGAAAAGCAGGAAATTATGCGCAATTATCCCAAGTTGAAAGGCATGAACGTTTCGATAAGCGACGACTTCTCAAAGAGCGTGGTGCACACCAAAAAGTTCCTTTGGGAAAGCGCTAAAAATGAGTAGTTGAGTGGAGCGCGAATACGCCTAGTTTATGACAGGCTTTATGTGGACGGCAAGGCGTATTACTGGGATGATGACACTGCCACACGTAGGCCCTGTCGGGAGCCTCGTCGTCATGACAAAAATACCAACATATGAGGCAGAGAAAAGTCATACGAGAAGGGAAACAGCTCTGACAGCAGTAAAGAGTGTCCCTGGCAGACTAGTAGTGTTAAACGTCGATGCACGGAGCATATGCAACAAATCATCACTTTTGGAACATGAACCGGAGGTCGTAATTGTGTCCGAAACCTGGTTAAATAAATCAATTGAGAGTACTGATTTCCTTTCTCCGAACTATACGGCTTGTCGCAAAGACTGAGGATCCAGAGGAGGGGGTGTTGTTATCGTTTATAAAACTTCAATGGTCTTCGTTAAAATTTCATCCACTCCAGAACTGGAGTGTATTGTGAGTGCCACAGAGATCGGTGGTGTGTATTTTGTAATTGTTGCAGTATATCGCCCCCCTGGTACCACCGAAGAATGCATGCTATTGCTGAACGAGTTCTTACTTGAAAAGTTTGTCAACAGCAACCGTAAGATTATAATGGCTGGATATTTTAATTTATCGCATGTTGTCTGCGTATATTATCGGGAAGTTCAAAATGATCAGGCCATGTCTCGTGTTCTTCTGAATCTGACTTTTTCACTTGACTTAACACAAATAGTAACTATGCCCACACGAACCCACGAATTAGGAGAATCATTACTTGATTTGGTGTTTTTCATCGGATCTGTCACACAATCATACACACACTGGTGTGAATCTTCACACTGGTGCGAAGATTTAGAAGGGATTTCTGGCCACAACATGGTGATCACGTATGTCTCTACCACATATCACCGATCAGAAAAGAATAAAACTTTGCAAGTCTCGGATTGCTCTAAAGCAGATGATGTTGCAGTATTGGACCATTTAGAGGAAGGTCATGATGATTTCAGCCATTTTGTGTCGCTAAATACTACGTCATTAAATGATGCTTGGGAGAAGTTTAAAAGTGTGGTATTGGAATCAATAAAACTATTTGTTCCCGAGCGCCCCAAGAATGTTAACAGCAAAAATCCATGCATTACACGAAAAATAATTCATAAAAAGCGTCTCCTGAAACGAATGAGGTCTAAAAAATTCTTCTCTACAAGAACACGTCATTGTATTCATTCAGTTTCACAGGAACTTAAAATGGAAATTATTAAAGCGAAACTTTGTTACATGAATGAAACACTTACCAATTTCATTAAAACCTCTCCGGGAAATTTTTGGAGGTACATTTCAGGGCCCAACTCCGGCATTCAATTTCTGACAAGGGAAATTATGTCTATCACGAACAACTCTGAAATAGCTTGCCTCTTCAATGAATGTTTTGAATCAGTTTTCATGTGGTATGATGGTTCTACACCTCAAACACTGCATTCCATTAAGCATTGTATATATGAACCAACTATTACACAAGACGGCATTTTGAACCTGCTTCTTAAACAAGATGAAAAATAAAGTCCTGGCCCTGATCAAATTCCCAACGCTTTTTTAAAGAGATACGCCGAGTGGTGCTCATGTTTTCTTTCGGATATCTATACTAAATCCCTAGAATCTGGCGACGTTCCGAGAGACTGGAGGCGGGCTAAAGTAGTACCGATTCACAAACAGGGTTCCAAACATGATGTCATTAATTACCGACCAATCTCTTTGACAAGTACATGTTGCAAAACGCTAGAGCACATCTTAACTACCGACCTAACTAAATTTGTGGAAGAAAACGACATTTCGTGTAAAAACCAGCATGGTTTTTGACGAGGGTACTCCACATTCACTATTCTCACTGAGGTTACACATGAAATCAGTCAATGTATTGATGGAAGGGGTCAAATAGATATTATCTTTATGAATTTCCGCAAAGCATTCGACAGAATATCCCACAGAAAGCTGCTTATGAAGCTGTCTCGTTTCTTAGGCAATACTCAGCTATTAAAATGGATTGAGGCATATTTGTCAGAAAGGGAACTATTTGTTTCATTAAATTTTGTTTGCAGTACCAAAAATCAGTTTGATCGGGTGTGCCGCAAGGATCTGTTGTAGGCCCTTCACTTTTTTTAGCATTTATATTAGCCATATGGGAGCAGATTTTTCGCCACAAATAGCCATCAAACATTATGCAGATGACACCAGTGTATATGCTAAAATATGCACTCCTAATGATCAACAGGAGCTTAGTAACCATTTACAAAAAGTCACTCTCTGGTGTGACGAGTGGCAAATGGAGTTGAATGCATCAAAAACTGTTAGTATACGCATGACGCGAAAAAAAGATCCTTTAATTTTCCCCTGCAGCATCAATGGAGCCGAATTAGCTGAGGTTAAGGAATATAAATACCTAGGGATTTATCTCACACATGATGTGAACTGGTCAGTACATGTCGACAACATCTGTAATAAGGCCACGTCTAAATTTTGGTCATTACGACGAAAACGTCACGACGCCACCCCAGAGGTAAAAACAATGGCCTACAAAATAACTGTACTTCCTGTACTGACTTATGCAAGTTATGTTTGGGAGCCGTACACTCAACAAAACACACTAAAATGTGAGCGCGTACAAAACAAGGCCTTGAGGTTTATTTTTAACACACGCTAGAACCCAGTCCGTCACCGAACTTAGCTGGCCTCATGACTGTCACGCAGAAAATGCAGCTTAACCGGCTGACATTCTTTTTTCACGTATTAAGCGGAGACTATAAAGTAGACTTAGAAAAACACATCACATTAGAGAGACATGCTAACCTCCGAACAAAGCATTCAAAACATATTAAACCACTTAATTATAGAACAGAATCATTCAAAAATGCATTCTTGGTTCGAGGCACAGACGATTAGAAAACTTGCCACAATATATAGTAGAATGTACTGATTTACAATCTTTTGTAAAGGCTCTTACCAATTACTTGTAAACGGTTGAGAATGCGTTTTATTGTTAACTGTTTGTCGGTTGCAGTTGTTTGTGGCGCCAGTAGCACACCCAGGATTTCTGCCAGGGGGGGGGGGGGTTGACAGTTAGCCAATACTATCTAAACATCACTAATTTCAATTTCTTCACGGGTAATTGTTAAAAAAATTTGCTTTTTGTGCACGTTTGCGAGTGTGCAGACGATTGCGCGTCTCATACATCTTAGTTGCAGTACTCAAAGGCGCATGGAAAGAAAAGGGGTTAAACAAAAGGGGGGGGGGGCTTAACTCGGCCTCAGGGAGGGGGGGGGGTTAGAACCCCCGAACCCCCCCCCCCCCCCCCCCCGGTCGGTGCTCTGTGGCGCATTACTTTTTCGTTAGACCCATATAGTGCTATCACTTGTTAATTGTCACTCATATTGCTATTGCATCATATTGGTTTATATGCCGTGCCTTCCTATCCTGATTGCTTTCTATTGAATTGTTTAAACATGTACTATATCTAGTTTGTAGATGACAGCAATGTAACCGCAACTCCTGTCTTGGCTTGTGCTGACAGTATGAGTAAATAAATAAATAATATTAAGTCATCTCTTTCATTGCAGATTTTTAAACACAATGTGAAAAGAATACTGTTAACAGAGCCATCTTTTCATTTGTCATAAATACATTTTCATAATTATTAAGTTTTCTTTACATTACTTTTATTACTGTATTGCTAGGCTTCATATTTCTGTAAAACAATTTGTATTTTTTTTGTTAGTAATATGTAGAAGAGCGAAATTTTTTGTTACACATTACTAGATATTCCTGCTTGTGAGTATTTATTGTGATATTATTGTATAGCGCTGTTTTAATACATATCTAGTCGTTTTCTGTTTGTTATAACTTGTTCCCTACGAATTGTATTTCTTGACGCATTTATTTCTTTTTTTCTCTCTCTCTCTTTTGTTTGTTTGTTCGCACTCTTCTTGCTGCCCTAATACTCTTATGTATCCAATAATGATAGGACGTCCCCCTGGCAGTTTCTCACTCTGGGACCTCCTGATGCTGTATATAACATGTAAGCCCGTATTTTGTACATGCAATAACAAACAATAAACAATATGGGCTGCAACACAAAAAAGCAAGGTCGAGATCAGCTGGGTTGATTCTTTGAAGCCAAACCTTACACTGCGCCGCATCTCGCCTCGCAGATTGAATCCGTGAAGAGTCGCTTTCCGTCAGTTTCACGTGTGCTTCACCAGAAGCACGGCATTGAGAACAGGGAGCTACGCTAGAAAAAAACGCAATGGAGGCACGAAACATGGTGCCTGCATGCGCCGCTCGCGATGTTTGGCACCGTATATCGACCAGACGACTGCCCCAACCCAACGGTCCGTGCGTGCAGCGTCTGCAACCCCCTTAACCCAGAAGCCGGACACGCTTGTGCTCGAAGTGCGCCGTCTGCGGAGGGGCCCATCTGACGGCCGCAACAGAGTGCAACAACAAACTCAAGCGCATTCCCCCCAGGGCAAAACCTGCCTCCACCACCACTCCCAAAACCCAACAACAGCCCCTCCGGGTAACCCAGTCGACCAAGGCGGCTGACCTTCGAACGTGGTGGTTCAGCTCCGAGCGGGAAGACTCCGACTTCGACTACTCGGAGTCGTCGAGCACCTACGAATCCCGGTCTGGTTCCAGCCCAAGGTCAAGGTTGCGCTCCTGTTCACGGCCTCGACCTCACTTCCGGTCACCGGACGGATATCTTGGTCGACGCTCAAGCAACAGCAGCAGGCAGCAACCAACACCGCGGCATCCAAAGACAAGGGGCCCCAGCGACGCCAACGGAAGACCAAGGAAGCCTCACCCAAGAGGACCACCACCAAACAACACGAGGTAAGCTGGACAGTAGCAGTCTCTCCTTCGTACAAGAAAACCACTGACGCCACCGTCCACGAAATTCGAACAGGAATTCACTATCATGGACGCACAGATACAAACACTCACACAAGAAAACAGACAACTCAAACAAGAAGTGATACAGCTCACACAAAAACCACAAGAGATGGCACCACACCAGGCCATCATTGAACTACAAACCCATGTCGATGCCCTCCGTACCCAGCTGCAAGCCTTCATGGACGCTATACGCGCCCACTTGGAACAAATAACACATACCGCACTACAACGCACAGAGGCAGCAATCTGGCACATGGAAGCCGCTATAGACAGCAAGTTTAAGGACCAGTTTCACTCCATAAAACTACGAAAAACACTACGAAAACCCACAAACATATCGCGGCATCTGCCCCTGGTGCGGCGACACACGCCCTACGCTCTTTCACATCTCGTGGGGTTGCGGGGGCAAACCTGAACATTTAAAGACGCCTAACACGTCATTTGAGCGGTGGGAGGTACAGGTGACCGGCGATACCCTGGCGGGACAAGAAGCTCTCGTCCAGCAAGTACGTCGAGCAGCCATGGCCAGTGGAGTCCTGGAATGAGGACACCACCCACACGTCCTCAAGATCAACTCGATGGTCTAAATAAATGGTTTCTCTCTCTCTCTCTCTCTCTACGAAAGAACCTCTACAAGGTCGCATCTGCGGCAGGACCAAACCAAATGCTACAGATCATAACATCACCGACCATAACACGCAACAATCCCTAGACCACACAGGCAAGTCAAAGAAAACTTAGAAATTTGCCAATGGAACTTTCTTGGGTACCGAAGGAAAAAAGGGCTACTGGCACAATTGATCGCTCAATCCTCAAAGCCACTGGGAGTCATAGCCCTACGGGAGCATGGTACCCGGCCAACACTACATGGCTACGATGAATACCACACAAGTCAAAACGACAAGTTGAAGGTAGCTACATTCGTAGACAAAAACATCACAACCATGCAACACAAACACATAGACATGTAGTACATGTAGTACATGTAGATGTACTATATGTACTCCTCAATCTCGTCTACAAAGGCAACCAGAGAAAGAGTGCCTTCGTTCTGAACATCTACTGCCTCCAACCAAAGGCAAGCTATTTGGGACACCCTCCGCCTCGCCTAAGACAGCCCCATGGTAATCATGGGCGATTTCAACGTTCAGAACGTGCTACGGGGGTACCAGAGGCAGGACTAGACAGGTCTCCAGCTATAAGCACTAATGGAACAGTGTCACCTCACACTCATCACAGACCCGAATACGCCGACGAGGGAAGGGAACAGCGTAAAACGCGACACCACTCCCGAAATCGCCTTCATCTTACAAACCACGCGAGCCAATTTATTTATTTTATTTTTTATTTATACATACTGCAGCCAAACTTTGGCTATAGCAGGAGTAGGAAAAGAACAAATGAATTATACATATACATTACAACTTCGATATAGCAGTGAGAAATTAATCTAAATGGCACTCGCGTACATTTCCAGGCAAAGCATTCCAGCACTGAATCGTGTGAGGGAAAAAACTGTACAAAAACAAATCTGAACGAGAACTGTACGGAACAATATTTAGAGAATGATATTGTCGAGTATTCGAGGGGGCTGAAAATGAAATGTAATCTTGAGAAGAACAATGTGGTGAATTTACATAACTGCGGAAAAACTTTAAATTGGCTCAACACACTCGAAAACTTAAGCAGCGATCAGTACTTAACACTAGAGACAGGACACCTACGCCGGTAGATCGGCACAGCCAAACTCCCTTACTGGCGAAAAATCGGGGAAGCCCATGAACAGGACGCAGACACAATCACGAACCTGGAAGACTGGTGCGACAACCTGGGTCGACAGAAACAACACCACACAAAGGAAATCGCTAGACCGGAAGAGACCCCAGAGGTGGTTCCCCACTTACTACGCCTGTGGGATGTTAAACGGGGCCTCACCCACCGCTAGAAAACACAGAAGAACAGCAGGAAACTATGGACACGCATAGCCCAAATTACAGCGGGAGCAGAAGAATCTGCCATGCAGCTCGCTTCGGCGAACTGGTTCTGCGACTCCTTCGGTGGCACCCTGGGTACGGCCAAGACGTGGCACATACTCAAAGCCACCCTGGACCCCATCAAAACGAAAGGAGAG
The DNA here is from genome assembly GCF_013339745.2 of Dermacentor silvarum. Classification (NCBI taxonomy): domain Eukaryota; kingdom Metazoa; phylum Arthropoda; class Arachnida; order Ixodida; family Ixodidae; genus Dermacentor; species Dermacentor silvarum. The sequence continues at coordinate 109,942,095 of NC_051163.1, forward strand.
GGGCACAAGGTACTGGAGCGGTTACTACACAACTACCCAGGCAACCAACAAGACCTCATCGACGCCATGAAGACCAAGTGCTATGAAAATCCCGCTCCCTCCCCCCCCCCCCCAAACCATGTGCAACACCACACACGCGACAACCCAAGCCACCATTGGACGAAGCAAACGCAGAAAACGAAATGAGAGTGGCCATCGCAGCCACCACCCGTAACACAGCGGCGCGCACGGACCGCATCACGAGCACCATGATCAGAAACCTAAGCGACATGGTCATCTCCGCGCCCACGGCCTTTCTTAACCACCACTGGGAACAAGGTACGGTGCCAGCAATGTGGAAAAACGCACGAATAATCATGATCTCCAAACCGGGCAAGAAATTTTCAAATGAAAACCTCAGACCCATCTCGCTCATTGCCTGCCTCGGCAAGGTGTACGAGAAAATCATACACACGAGACTACAGAGGCACTTAAAAAACAACAAGCACCTGCCGGACACCATGTTCGGTTTCCACCACATGCCCCTCCCCACAATACGTAATACTCCAAATCAAGAAAGAAGTCCTCAGCAACTTTCCCCGCAACAGCGAACACGTGCTCCTAGCAATCGACATCAAAAGGGGCTTTCGACAACGTCAGCCACAAAGGAATCCTAGAAGGGCTCGTGTACAGTATAGTGTCTTATGAAGTACGTGTTGCCGCTTGTGTTGAGCTTTGGTGGACCGTTGTGCGCCAACGTTCATTGCGGCGGTTGTACACCTGCGTCTTGACATAGTTGCGCGTTATCAGGATTGTACTCGTCGTTGAGTTACCGTTCGCGGTACATGAAACCATTGTTGCAAATGGCCTTGAGCCTCGTCTGTTACGCTCGAACAGCTTTGTAGGAGGCGGACATTTCTTGGCTTTGGGAGACTTCGTTGGCGCATCGCCTCTGGGAGGCTCTCGAGTACTAAAGACCAGAGACGTGCTTTGTACAGTTGAAGCTTGGGAGAAGTCGTGAAGGGTTCCCTGGACTGTCCATCCAAAAGGGATTTCCACTGCAGTAACTTGGGGCGATAATCGAGATACCTGGCCGGTTATAACGTCCCAGTAGAAGTCGGAACCTATCAGGATGCTGGTCTCGTCCTCCCTGAAAGTCGTTGCCTCGGAGCGTGCATCAGCGGGAACAGGACCGTGGTGTGCCATCATGGTGATGATCGCGCCATCCGCTGGTGGACTGGTTACCGCAGAGATTTCCGGCACTTATAGGCAATCTATAGTGGTCTCGTTGGTACTGTGCTGGCTTCGAAGTGAAATGGACACGCGTTTACATGTCAGGGTCACAGCGTTTTCCCGAACGTAGATAGGTTGAGCCGCTGAACGCCTTGAACAGGACAGTTAAGTGCTCGAGAAACGTCCTGCCAAACGAAAGTGCGCTGACTGCCCGCATCTAGCAGGAAACGCATCAAAATTGACCTTGCTGGTGCCACAGCCGAAGCTCTAACCATCTGCAGGAATACGGGCGTGAGTCCAGTACCACACGTAGACCCGGATGTTGCTCGATGTGGTGTGCCGCTGGACTCCGGTCCGCTTGCGCGTTGCACGGACGGTGAGGACGCGTTGCCCAGACGCTTTGATTTCTCTTGACTTGAAGTACAAACGTTGCACAGCGCCGTCAAGTGTTGTCCAGCACAATGGGCGCCTCGCAAATTTCTGGTGCATCGGCATTCACTAGCGACGTGGTTGCACTCGGCGCAGCGGAAGAAACGCCTGCACGCCTGAAACTTCCTGCGTTTTTCTTCTGAAGTGAGTGACGTGGAGCATTCCTGAACTGTATGATCCGACGCGTTACACAGCGACGTCAAGTGCGTTCAGAGCTTCCTAAGCCACCGCACGCCGGAGCTAAAGATTGGGGAGAACCAGACTGCGGTGTACCACCCTCCCAACAAGGGCACACCACAAGGAGCTGTCACCTCACCCACGCTCTTCAATGTCATCATGATCAGCCTCCCAACAAAACTGTAGAATGTAGGCCTCCACCACGCCTTCTACGCAGACGACATAACTCTACCACAACAGGGTCCCTCATTGAAAAAGAAGAACGGCTGCAAGCTGCAGGTCACCTCATCCAAGAATACGTGAGCCAAAGGGGCCTCCAATGCTCGCCCGAGAAATCCGAACTCATACGAGTCTGGCGAGGCCGGGTTAACCACACGGTCCCCACAGAACTAACACGAAAATTCGAGGTACACTTCAACGGGGCCCTCATATCAGAGAAGGCATTGCTTAGGGTGTTGGGCATGTGGCTGCAGTCTAACCAGCGGGCCACCCACACCCTTACGTTCTTCAAAACCAGTGTCAAGGCGATTTCACACATGATATCCCGCGTAACATTCAACGAACAGAGGCATGAAGGAAGGGGACACTCTGAGATTGGTCAGAAGCCTGGTGGTGACCATAATTACATACAGCCTGCCCTACGACAATCTCACACAATTCGAGACGAAACAGGCCGACACGCTCTTGAGGATAGCTTTCAAGACAGCTCACCACCGGTTGAGTACTTCGACTGATAAATTATACTGGCGCTGGGGTTACACAGCACCCTCAGCGAACTCACAGGGGCACTTCACGTCACACAACAGACTTGCGCGGACTCACACGGGCCGGCAAGTCCTACAAACCTTGGGCTTCAAAGCCACAACAACACGAACCCAAAAAACTTCCACAATACTTCATCACGTCCAGGACAGGTATCACATTTCCCCAATACCGCGCAACATGCACCCTAGCCATCCGGATCGCGTTAGCCATCCGCGAAGGCCAACACGCAAACAAACTACTGACGACCCTCACGGATCCCCATTGGGCCTGCCGCAACGTCGAACAGGGAAGAATAGGAAGACCTGCTGCACAAGTCCTAGCCAAAATACCCAAGGAGGACGCTGAGCACATCACCAACCAAACCATCATCAGGGACCAAATTCACAAAGCTTTTCTTTCGTAAGTGCTCTTTGCCATTGGCCAGTCGTCTTAGATAATATGTCTTGCATCCGGATTGGCTGAAATTCTTTCTTTCGAACAATTCTAGCGTAAGAAGCTTTTGTGAATTCGGGCCATGGATACTGGGCCACGCTGGCATCACGCGCAACCTGTACGCCGACAGAGCAGGTCGAGGATTCGTGCATAACCTAGCACTCATCTCACCGACTGCAGATGACCCAAACCCAATTGACACCGAGTACTCAGCCGTCCTGAACTACCACAAAGGGAGTCGCTTGCGATATCATCATCATCAGCCTATATTTATGTCCACTTCAGGACGAAGGCCTCTCCCTGTGATCTCCAATTACCCCTGTCTTGCGCTAGCTGATTCTAACTTGCGCCGTAGGAGTCACGAGGGAGGTATACACGCTTGCGACATACATCACACCATCGAAAACTTAAGGCGGAGGATGCCGCTGCCTGGCGTAGACTCCAGACAGGAACTTACACGAGCCTACACATATTACATCGCATACACCCCAGAGCCTACAGGGACGAATGCCCGTGGTGCGGGGCCACACGAATCCTATACCAAATTACTTAGGAGTGCACGCTACACGTCGTATAATACCACGACACGAACACCACGAGAGAGCAATGGGAAGCACTGCTGTTCAGCTCGGGCCTCGGCGACGAGCTCAAGCTGGTCCAGAGAGCGGAAGAAGATGGCAAGAGCCAGCGGAGCCCTGTACTAAGGGCCCCGACCATTAGCGATACCCCTTCGGGGGCAAGACAAAACTCTCTTTATTCTTAGAATAAAGTTTTTCTATCCTATCCTTGGCACTGCAATGTGGCGGAAGCAAAAAACAAGTTAGAAAACAGCACGTGACGGCCTATGACTGATGGGAGGGTCGAACGTCGAGGAAGCGCGCAGAAGAGGAGGACGGCAGCAATCGTCAAAAGATGGCGTAATTTAACCTCCAACTGAAGGCAGATGGAGGTTTCGTAGCCGAAAGTTAGGGAGACCACAATCAACGGAGCATAACAACGAAGTTCCCATATAAAGGCCCAGAAATTTCTATGCTGAGCAATTGTATTACTTTAAAGAAAAAATAACATAGGTAATAAATTAGGCAATTCAAGATTAGAGCTTGGTAGCCCAAGCCACCGCTTCGTTTCAAAGGGGACGCTCGCACCATCCATCCATCCACACGCTATAGTGTATTATACGCGCGGCGCTCGTGTGCTTGCCAAGTGTCGAGACGGCCGTACAAAATGAGCCTTTGCTACAGCGAAAAAGTCATTTATTGTGCTCTTTCATGCGGGCGTCACCATGGTAAAAAGATAAAACAGCATTGTTTCTTCCAATTTGTCAGACATAAATTGTACGTCTGTGTTTGTTTTTTGTTTTCACTACGCAAACGGGAATATGAAGTTTACGAAAGACGACAGATACTATATCAGAGAAAGCTAAAAGGTAACAAAGAAACACTAAATGACACGCTCAGTTTTATCCACACGGTAATATAAGAAAATTTTGCCGATTCCCAAATATCTACGCACCAGAATATCTACGCAATGCTTACCGAATGACTTCAAAACCGGGAGACGAGTGCCTTAAAGCACACCACATTTTTGGTGCTGGCTTCCGATTTAGACTTATGGGGACGACAGCTTTGAAAACGCTCGTCCCCGCGGCGCGTATGCGAAACCAGAATAGCGGCAGGTGCACATCAGAAATACTTCCACGCGGAGCGTGCCACTTGCTCCTACGAACTTCAGGGCTACACTCTATAACAGCAGGAGACTGCGGGGCTGAGAGCAAGAATGGAAAGTCGGTATATATTTACCCGTGTCAATAACGGACGGCGTCAAAAGATAAAACGCGAGCAGAAAGATTGAATCCTCCCTCCCCTTTAGAGCCCACATCAGTGGGGACAGCGCGGCTTCGCGAGTCCGATAAATGTCGAGGTGGTGCAAAGTGTGCAAGGCTTGTTCGTGAGCGTCGTGTAGCGACGAGGCTCGTACCGATGGCTGTAGCCTTGGCGAATCCAGGAGACACGTTGCAGTTCACCGCTACAGACGCGCCTGAAGTGCACGTGCAGCGCCAACAGCGCGGGCAGCACCCGCACTAGCTTGTGTCCCGACGTTTCCACCACTGCAAAAGGAAGTCGCACGTTCGAGAGGAGGCTCAAGTAGCGCAAGTTCCGCGCTTTCGTCAGGTCGCGCAGCAAGAGGTCGTCGTCCAGGTGCAAGCCGTCGCCCTCAATCAGCAGAGAAAACAATCGGTGATTGCCGGTCAGCAACAGGCACAGCGCAGCGCAGCTGCTTCGTCCAAGGTTGAAGTCGTGGCCACACAGACGCAGCTCGGCGACGTCGCAAGCGTTGACGAAGGCGAACCAGTTCAGTCGAGCCGTGCAAAAAAGCGTGAGCCTTTCGAGACGAATCAGCTTATCGGGCTGGGGACTTCGGCGCTCCTTCGGGCGCAGAGAGAACGTACCGTCCCTGCAAGGGGCGCACGCGCCCTTGGCGATTCCCACGTAGTTGGCGCGCACATCTAGCTCTTCGAGCCTGACACAAACGCCTGCGAGCGACTCCAGACAGAAGCGTTCCCCCATGAAGAAACAGGGAGCCACCGAAAGAGCCCGGAGTCGGACAAGGCTCTCCGGAAAACGAGTGAAGGACGCGTTTTCGGAAAAGTGGAACGCATTCAGGTTGAGCTCGGTGACGTTGCCGCAGGCGTACAACAACGTGGCAACGCCATCGCACACTCTGGGTGACCCTGGTAAGTCCGGCGTTTGTAGGATCGGCGAGACCAGCGTCAGAGCTCTAACTCTTTTCCACGCGAAAGCAGCGGCGACAAAGCCGAATTTGCGCGCGGCCGCGGCGTCGGCCACCAGGACGATCTGCTTCTGGTTACCCAGCCGCCGCAGACTCCTCACGAGATCGTCGAGCTGTACGCAGCTACAGACTCCGTCCCTGTAGTGTACGGCGACGTTGCCGCACACGTTCGCGCTGCGCTCCAAGTCCAGGGCGCGATGCGGCCCATTTTCGGTGCGTCTGCGCATCGTCGTCACGTCTTCGTCGGTCGTGAACACGAACGCGTGGAGCCACTTTGCGCAGTCCGCGGCGGCGAGCGTCGAGCACTGCTGCACCGAGGTCCCGCAGGTGTCCAACATCGCGTGCACGTGAAGGCGACGCAGTTTCCGACATTGGCGCAGCATCAGTTCCAGGAACGGGTAGCTGGGGTGCTCGTCGCTCTCCACTTCCACGTATATGTTGGACAGCGGCGCGATCAAGGCGAACGAGAAGCGGCCCGCTTTGGCGGCCTCGAAGCAACGGTGCAGTTGATCGTCGCAGCACAGCGTCCATTCCAGCCTCCGCAGGAAAAGAAGACAACTGGTCGAAAAAAGTGCTTCGATGTCCAGCGGGCAGCGGACGCAGCACAGTTCCGTCAGGGACGTACACATGACGATACACTGAAGCAGCTCCGCAGGACGCGCCACGACGCAGTTGTTCAGGTACAGCCTCCTCACGTGCGCGCATCGGCCTAGAGCGAGGAGCCATTGCAAGGAGGCCGCGTCGCTGTGGGCGTCGCATCGGATGGTCCGCAAGAGCAGGACGTTGTCGACGGCGAGCTCCTTAAAGTTGGGTCCGATGTCGCCAACGTTTAGGCGCGACTCTGCGTCGAGGTACTCGAGGACGCGCACCCATGCTTCGCCAGGAAGGTGGCCGAAATCGCGGTTTCGCGACGCCCCCAGCATTGGGAGGCCTTGGCTGGGGTGCCACAGCGGCTGATAGCTGTGATCTTCCATGGTCAACCGATATTCTCGCTAGACAGAAAGGGAATGGCCAAAACGGCTACTCTGAGCCCGTATTTAAGAAGTTTTGGCAGATAACAGCGCACGTTAACAACTAGCTTTCGGTCAGGTACATCGACGATTTCACCGCTCGAAAGAGGCATGCGCAGTGACCTGGATCGCTGCGCTTAGACTGCAGCGATAATTTCATGACGAGCACTAACAGGGCAGATAGAAGACCGGCTTGCTGATGAACAAAGAGGCACACACACAGAGAGCGCTGTACTTGTGTCTGAAAGATTTATATCCAGGTCTATAGAAAGAATACCGACAGATAATGAACGGGGATGATAAACAGGGAATACCCATCGCTACCAAGCCCTGCTTTGTGACATGATCCTTCAGCTGCGCGCGATGCAGCAGAGAAAAAGAGGAAAACCGAACAGTGTGACAACAGTATCAGTGTGGTTTTCATCAGCAAGATAGGCCAAACCAACTCGTCCAATCTTCAACGTTAGCAAGATAGAAGAACGGCTGCGAGGCAACAAAGATATGTATGTTTCACAGTCAGTCTAACTCTAAAGAGTGACACAGTACGTGAAACTGCTTTAGCTGAAAGAAAATAAATTATGAGTTTTACCAGCCAAGCAAATTTTCGTGTCGTTGGCGTAAGCAAAAAACGCCAGGCTAGAAATTGAATACACGCAGCATATCTCCTTGGTAATCAGGTATACAGCATACAGCTCAGCACTCGTTTTCAAAAGAAAAACCACAAAACAAGCATAGAAACCACATGATGGATAATAAGGCGCGTGTGAACAACGGGAACACCTTCCGACGCGTTCCGGTAAAGATTAGATTTGCAGCTGCTTCGAAAGGAGTAGACGTCTTTCAAAACCCTCGTTAAACCAGTGGCTCTGGTTGTGAATGGGAGCCACGTGTGTGAATTCAAGTGACGTCACAATAAATGGGCAATGGTTGTGGGCGTCGTTTACAGTGTTCCTTCTCCCGGGTGTGTTTCCAGGTAAAGATCACGGTTGCGTAATCTACTTCGAGTGGGAAAGTACCCAACAGCATATAAATCACGTAGTGACGTCGCCACGGTCTAGCAACTCATTTAGTTCATTCCAGGCTACCATGGGGAGACCACGGAAAGTAAAGAGATCAGAAGAACAGCGTGAATATATAATGTCGTTGTGAAGCAATAAAGGGTGTGGTTCAGTACATTTCACTTGTCCGTGGTTTCACTCTTTGTAGAGCCACGCGTGTGAATTAAAGTGACGTCACAATGGGTAATCGTTGTGGGTGTCGTTTACAGCTTCGCTGTCTAACCACCCTCACAGCGTGGATTGGAGCCACACTTTTTTTAACGTCCTAAAGCTGCAGAGCAAGTTATTGGGCAACGCGAGATGGAGTTCTCCGGATTAGTTTTGACTACTTGGGATTATTTAGCACGCACAAAAATCACGGTACGCGAGTGCTCTTGGATTCCGCCGCCCCCGGAATGCGGCTGCCGCGGCCGGGGTCGAAGCCATGACCTCGTGCTGAGCAGCGCAGCGTCATAGGCATTGAGCTACCGCTCCAGGTACTTCAGTCGAAAGACGAGAAAGCGAAGTTGCACTTACTTTGGCAATAATCCGCGATATCATCGGCGTAAGCTTTACGAGTTATTTACGTCGGACACATATTATGTTATGTATGGAAAGTTAAATTCAGTGCAACAGGCCTGGGCCTACGTTTTCCATTACGCAATTTTCAGGAGACTTTGCTTTTTGGGCCAGTTGGTACATGATGCTAAGAACAAAAACAGCGCATGCAACGGGACAAGGAAGAGAGACCAACACAACGCTGACTTTCAGCGGAAAGTTTATTTTGCACGACGCAAAATCTATACACTGAAGTGGCAGGGGTAAGGCGGAGAGGCACAAGAAACAGCCTGGACAAGAAGGGAGCGCGTGGGGGAGGGAGCTAGCGAGAAGGGGCTTTCAGACGGGCCGCGACCATACGCCATCCGTATCAAAGCAAACAGAAGAGGCTATAGTTAGGGGCCCGCTGTGCCATTATGAAGAGATAGACGGTTGAAAGGAGCGAAGCGACCGACCGACCGACCGACGGGGAATATGCGTTGTGTTCGTTCCTCTTCCTTTTTATGTGGTTTGCGTTGTTTTTGTCTGTAGTTCAGGAATATATATGTCTCAATAGCACACCACAGACCTCTGCGTATGGAAATGATGTTGGACTGGTGCCCATGGCAAGTGAGCGCGTGAAGTTCTCACATTGGCCCTCACTAAATCATAGCGGATTACTTGATGCACTAGCTGGACATTGATCATCGGAAAAATCGCAATGCATGATCTAATAATTAACACAAATCAATATTTACTTCTAAATTAATTACTTCAGGGCACATATTGCAATTTACGAATTGTAGCCCGTGAGATTTAAAGGCATATCCACTTGGAATGAATTCTAAGAATCGCACGGGTTTCGAGATATGCGTCGTGGAATTTGCGGCAAAAATGCGTAATTGTTCTACTAAGTTTTTTAACATACCGCTCTTTTTATGCAGTGAAGCAAAAAAAAAGTACATCATACTCCCAGCTATTTCAACGCACACTTTGAGTATGAAATCTCCAAACTAGTGTCATCCTGGCCATTCGTTTCAAGTGGATACGCCTTGCGAACTCGCCAGCTGCAATTCCTAAATTCTAATATGTGCCGTAAACTAATTAATGAAAAATTTAATTATTTTTATTTAGTAGATTATGCATTTTGATTTCTCTTGCAAGTAATGTCCGCATCTTTGAACAATCCAGCTCAATGAGTAGAATTATGCTATCTGTCACAGATTAACTTTTTTGAAATTATGTATGGTCTAAAAAAACTCGGATCGGCGAGTTGCTTCACAGGGAGGGGGTAAAGCTTCCCTAACGCGGTTTAAAACTGCCGCTTTACACTGCTTTCACCATGCAACACGTGCGCCACAACCTGCTTCCAAAAAAAAAAAAGAACTATTCGCTACCTACTAACGTCTTACCAAACTAACCAAGAAACTAAAAAAGCATGAAAAACAATATATATATATATATATATATATATATATATATATATATATATATATAGATAGATAGATAGCTCGGGTACCCTAACACTTCTATCAACCAAATAAAAATAAACAAAAATTGAACTTATTCATTGGTGCGTGCGTCTAAATGTCGTACAAAAATCCCTCACGTGACTCGATCCTAGGCACCTAGGCACACGATCATTTAGGGACTTTTGAGAAGGCGCGATGGTGGCTCCAAGCGACGACGGCATGCGAAGGCGTGTTCGTTCTCGGCGGGATCGTTCTCTGGCCCGCGCCGACCGCGCGTTGTTCAACATTGCGTGTGTGATTGTGCTTGCGTTGCTTGTGTATTGGTTGTAGGTTCTGTGTTACTTGGTGGAAAGCCGTGAGTAATGGTTGTGTGGCAGTGCGGCTTTGGCCTCGGTGAGCTCTGGCAATACAGAACCTGCGTTGTGTGATCGGTGTTCCTTGACAATGCGGAGGTGGTGACGATTGAAATGTCGAAGTGGCGTAGCGCCTCGGCAGCGCAGTTCAGCGAACCGCGTCCGCCTTTGCATAACGGACGTCGAGGGATGTGCTCCTCTCTACAAGTCATAAAAATGTGACAGCGTCGACCGCCCACGGTTCAGCGCTGAATGTGTGGTTCAAGTACTGCGCTTGAAACGAATGGCGCAGCTGTGGTGGCAGAACGCCATGAGGCCTCAGTTTGTGCTCTGTGCTTGAAACGAGTGGTGCAGCTGTGGTGGCAGAACGCCGTGAAATCCGTGCTGTGCAGACGCTCGAAATATTCAATTCGCGTCGGTGTCTTGGCAACGGCCAATTCGCGAACCGGCGCCCTGGAGCGGCGCCTCTGTGCCCGCCCTATTCGGCAGCGTCGACGCGATAATATTTACGTAACCAGTCCTTGCTTGACAGACGCCGATGGCGAAGGTGCTGCGATATGCTGCCGGCCAGCTTTGCAGTTTTTCTCAGATTAAAAACATGTAGCATATATACATGCCTAGCATGTGTTATAAGACAATGTCTACCATGAGAAGATTGTCAGGAGTGCCCCAGTACTACTCCCAATCTGGCATTCCATGCTTTGCATGCCCTCAGTAAGCGTGATGACAATATGGGCCCATTTTCTTCAAAGTGAGCTTCTATTCTGTTTGCAAAATGGGGAGGCTAGCTAAGCTGGTTTGTTCTTTGTGTTTTGTCAATTTGATGAGAAATTCTTGGCAATGTTCTTTTAAGGTGCTTTTAAAAGATGTTAAGCCTACCAAAAAACTGCACCATTGGCAGTGTTCTTTGATGGTGACAGAAAAGTGAAACTGCAGACTAAGTTGGTCATGCCCGCATTTTTGGAAAATTTAAGAGCAATATCGGCACCCACAACCATACAACTGTGATTGAGCCATGGATGGCCACATGCTTTCTGCACAAATTATAGGCCCTTACGCAACATCAGTGAAGAGCCAACAGGCCATCGTACTGTGTTCCCTTCGACCTAGGCACTCTACAGTTCATTGTTGTCGCAACAGCTGATTGCCCCGCAAGTTCACAGCCTGTGCCTTCTGCTGCTACTACGGTCAACTCGTCACCCGTGCACAACACTTCTAGTTGCCCTAGTGGTAGTGCCGTTGCTTCTAAATATTGAGTAACCACACATTGTAGGCTACAAGGGCATTGTTGCACTGCATCTCATCTCCATGCGTGTTGTGTTGCTGTTTGCATACATGTCCTTGTTTGATAAGTTCTCTGAATTTTTTTCACTACTGCAATGTCTCGACTGCACTGTGGCAGTGTTGTATGTACTATCCATTAACCTCCATATACACAAGTGTTTTGATCATCAATCTTCAAAAATGCAACCTTCATGCTGCTCCTTCCTTCACAAGAAAGCTTGCATATCAAACATTATTCTTGCCCCAACTAGAATTGGCAGGTTCAATTTGGTCACCTCACCAGGCATAGCCAAAACTGTGCTGCACAGTGAGATTGCAACCAATATTTGAGCGTATCTAACATTATATTGTCATTGTCACTACCATCCTTGGAATCATGCCAGAATGTAGTGTCGCTTTGTCTGCTACATAAAATCATTCATAGTGAGCAGTCGTCCACCTTGCCTCTTGTTTGTCCATCCCACACATCTAGGTGCTTGCACAATCGCCTTAGCGTCCAGCACATTTTTGGTCGAACTAATGCCTTTGACTTGTCTGCTTTGCCACGTGCCATTAGGCATTGGAATGGTCTTCTCGATAACATTGCTGACATTAACAATACTGTAACCTTCAGATATAAAATCAGTATGTTTGGGTAGTGTTCAAGTGGTTTCTATTTCTGGCGTATGTAACTTTTTTTATGTAATTATGCAATCATACTATTCACTGTATAACCCAGCTTTCTAATGGTAGAATTTTACTTCACGATTTTATAATTTCTGTTTTTTTTTCAATTTATTGCGTTGATCTTGTGTCACTGTTTATATTTCTAACGTTGTATAACTTTTTCGCTCCTTTGTTATGCAATGCCCTCCCCCCTCCACGCAATACTCCTTCTGGAGCCTGTGACGTAGATGAATACATAAACCAGATGGCACTACTGTTTCTTGTGAAATCAAAATTGTGTATATTGTTGTGGTTTTACCAATAGAAGCTCTAAATTGTAAATTGTTCTCCTGCAATGCCGGCAACGTATCCATAACAGGCCAGTTGTGTATATTGCCTAGAATTATCGTTCTTAGACCCTGAAAAGTGTGGAATATCCTATCTTCCTGTCTGCCCGGGTCTTTATCCATTTTTCCGTAAACTTGGGTCACTGGGTAATCCATGGTAAAATGGGTAGAGCACTGGGGCTGCTGTGCTGAGGACACCCAGTTTGAAACAAAAATAGGTCACGAGGTATGGGCCGGGCCGCTCACCAATGACAAAAAAAATTTCTTAGGTGCTGGGCAGATTTGAATCACCGACTTAGCGGCAACCCTGCTAACAGGCGGAGGAGTCCAGAGGGACTCGTGAGAGAGGAGCCCGGCTCATACATGACTGATCTCTGTGGTGGCAATACAATGTCTCTACATTGTTTCAATGCTATCGTATTAGCATCGGCATCATCGTGAAATGAGTTGTGCCAGAATTTTTCTTTCTAAATTTATTCGCCTGTACCTATGTGCCATAGCTGAGCTTCTATCTCAACATTAGTTGATCTCAACTGAAGTAATGTATATATAGCCTTAGCTATAATTTCTAATGAGCATGACTGATTCTTATCAAGAGTAACAGCCGCTTCAATTCCTTCACAATCTGCACCTGCATTATAAAATATGTTATAGTGAAGTGAGTCTGCTACAACTGAGGATCGAACATGTTTTCAGTTTCAACCAAACCATGCCAGTCAATTTCATGAAAGTGGCATTACAGAATTCACAGGCATTCAATTGCACAATGCATGCTTATAGGCAATTTTATATTCAGTTCATGGCAGTTGTCATCTTGGGCTGTCGTAATCTAAATTTTGTGCATAGTGACGTCAAGTTTACTTAATCCTGGAACGTTAAAAACACCTGTGCACTGACTCTAGGTTGTTACAGCCAGAAAAATAGGCATGTGAGCAGCCATGGTGAGGGCACCCCAAAGCTCCAGGAAATAGGGTGCCTGCATGCGCTCACCCCCCCCCCCCCCGCCCCTTCACCATTCAGTGCAGAGTAGGGACAACTGCGTCATTTGCAACTGAACAGAAGTTACAAAAAAAGAGTTCCATAGAAAAATTTACTTTACTTTTCATTAATTGTACATAATGACGGGAGTCTGCAGTCAGGCATTCCACTCACTAAGGCACATGCAAACAAAAATGAGTAGCTCATGAAAAATTAAGCCCTCGAACATGCAATATACATCCATCACCTGTGCACCATCAGCCCGATTACAACTTTTCTATTACTGTGCAAATATA
>NC_051163.1:109959881-109998327 GCF_013339745.2 Dermacentor silvarum
GCAACCGCAAACTTGTTTTTGTTACTTAACACAAATGCTTAAGAGCACAGCTGGAGCCACATCGACATTTATATCATGCATAAAGTGCAAAACACGGGGGAGGTACAGTGGCTAGAAGCCACTGTAGCCGGGCTCTGCTAGACCGATCCCACCACGGCCGGGCTCGACTGGCGCGCGCGCTCGCTTCTTACGGCCTTCGCATCGGGGCTAGTTCATGCCTATCGCCGCTGCTTGGAGGGGGGCGCTGCGACCCCACCTTGCTTTAACCCTGCTCAGCTGCTCCCAGCCGACCTGTGCAGCGCGCGCAACGCTGGAAGATTGGGTCGGGCGCGCTTTTTACCTCACCGTGCATTCAAGAACAAGTCGCCTAATTGTAGAGGACGCGTAAATGGTTCATCTAGGCTTCTTATAAATGGGTGCAGTGTAACCGTATTAATACATCGAGCTTTTTTAAATTCACTGGGGATGCATGCGCCGGGAGAACAGCTCTCCGCCATCAAATGCATTTTGAGGAATGAAAATAAGTATTTATTGCTCGTATGCACTTACAATGGTTGCCATACTTTGGCAATGGCTGCCATACTGCCAGGCGAAAACTCTTGAGGACACAGTAGCTCACAAATGTGTCTTATTTACAATTACAATCTAAAGTGTTTCCTTGGAGGCTTGTGTACATAGGCCGAAGGCTTGTCGTTTCCGTCAGTCAGTTGGTTTGACTGATTTACAAGGAGTATTCTCAGAAACTTCTCGGTAATTAGATTTGCGGATCGTATCGCATGACTGTCGTCAACACCTTCAGGGCAGCTCAAGATGGGAGCGCGTTGTAAATAGGGCTGGACTGCTCTTTCGAGTTCTTCTAATACATTCCTGCGTGGCAGGTGTTCGGAGGCTTTATCGAAAAAAAAACAATATTATTTATTTTTATTTTCTAAATACTGCATTCGCTATTCGGTGATTTAACAGGGTGGTACAAGCATAACGAATACATTGGTATGTACAGAAAATGCACAGGTTAATAAAAAAAACTGTTATTTGAATAAATACAAAGCGTACAGGTTGGGCGCACGTAACATTGCACTAAAGAAGTAAAACACTGTCACTGCAAACATGGCACAAAGAAAATAATGTCACTGTAAACGTGATAAAAAAGAAGTTAATGTCGGTGCAGATATCGAGACGACGTCATTTTTTAGCTGGTTCCAGTCCACTATTGTGCGCGGAAAAAAAGAATACTTAAAAGAGTTGCTGCGTGAAGAAAAATCGGGGGCTACGATCTTTGTTATGTCCATCTTAGAATTCCCCTTTATCAGTTGATGCTATCTTGTCCAAAAGCGCTAGAGACTCGGGCTAGAAACTCATTGCTTGGGAACTGGTGAAAAGAAACACCGGGTGTTTTCCCGGAACGGGACTTGCAACACGGAAGGCAGCAATACACCATCACACAGCAGTTATATACCGATGTGCAATGAACGGCGCCAAGTCTTGGCTGTGGCAGCGCGTACTAAAGGCTGTACGACCGTCTTCAGGAGCCCACAAATTACTTCATACTGAACAACACTGACAGAGCACCGAATAAAATGCGAGGGAAAACGATCGTGCGAGCGCGAAGGCAAGCGCATGTACGCGGAGCATGGGAGGAAGGGTCAGGGTCGCAGCGCCCCTACCGCCGACGGGTGGCGAAACGTGCTGAGAAACTCTCCCATTGTTTCTCCGACGGGTGAGAAGGCCGTAGGAAGCGAGCGCGTGCGCCAGTCGAGCCCGGCCGTGGCCGACCGAGCATAGTTCACCACTTCTCCGCATCATGACGCAGAAGTGGAGCTGCGGACAGTATAACGGTTCAGCTGCGCGCAACGTCGGGTGCGCTCTGTAGACGAGCAGCGTGTTTGATGGTATCGCTGCCTCTAATTTTAGCTTTGAAGTACGCGTTATATAATGCCGTTTTGAGCAGTGTAGGCAAAGCTAGAATGGGGAATTTGTTACTGTCGTCTAGTCAGAAGACACAATATGCTGAAGTCAATTTTCTAGCTTTGCGATTGATCATATTTATTGGCATAAACACGGCTCTCCAGCCCATTGCATTAAATAGGTAGATGCATTTTTCCATGCATAAAACAATACTGCAGTGGTTTTATACGGCATATGGAAACGTGTTTACGAGATATTTAGTGAGTTCTAATGGTTCAATTTCGAGGAATCCAGCTATTCTGTTCATTGCTGTCTCATGCAGTTACGGTATTTGAATTGTTACGAGACGAATTGCATTGGTGAGGGGACTGAGTGCATATGGTTCACTGTTTGGTTGCAATAAAATAAAGCAATACGTCTTAGGCTGGAATCATGAATATATTTAAAATACAAGAAACGCTCTCATAACTTGAGTCAGCAGACGCACCAACATAAACAGCCTATAGCGCCAGCAAGGTCGCAACGTTGGTCCACCACATCATTACATTATTCACAGCACACGCCTCCGCTTCAGGTGATTCCTCTTCTCCCTGGTTCTTTCGCGCGTAATGTTCTTGCCCTTGACAAGAAAGTAAAGCCGTGTAATTGAATACAACTTCACAACATCGTTTGTGAGCTCCTTCTTGTTCCGCTCACAGCCGATCAAATTTAGAGGATTCAGCTGCAGAAAGGATTCAAAGTCGGCGATATGATTCCTTCGTAACTCATTTAAACTGAAGCACAGCTTGAAGGCATCTTCGAGTGATGCTACCAGTTTTTTTAGTGCTTCAGAAGGGAGCAACAGCCCTGACTTACTCATTCTGTTGAATTCAGTAATGTCACTTAGCAATCGGAGCACTCAATTGGTTCTTTGCAGGAACTTCCTTGAGTCACTTTTCATTTCCCCGTAGCAGCGCAGCGGTGCTCGATGTCGCAGGCGCTGAACACCTCATGTGCGGCTTGCAAATTTCCATTGTCGAGGAAATCGACGTACGCTTATCGGTGTACGGCTTGCTCATTCGTCGCGGATACTGAGCAAGCTACTGAGCAGCCCGGGCGAACATTTCCGCTGTCAGACAGCGGAACATTTCCGCTTTCTTTCTCACAAATTTAGAGCCCGACTTGCAGTTAGGAGTGAAGCAGTCTTCTTGGTGGTCTTCTTTCGTGGAGCAATGCCGCCGCTAATCTCGTCAGTCATTTTTCCGACCTGGAACATTCCACATCGCTTAGGAACTTGCGAACAGTACGAGAGACGCGGAGCTCTTCACCTTTGAAACTGACACGGACAGACGCCATACAACTATAGGGCTTTATTTTTTTTATTTTATTATTATTATTTTTTTTTTTTGCTCGCCGCCAGCCCCCTGTAGCAGACGACGTGCACTGCGGAACCGTTCTACTTACCGCAGCGCCAATTTTGCGTCATGACGCGGAGAAGCGGTGAACTACGCTCCAGACGGGCCGGTCGGCACACCTACCCATCTAGCCACCGTAGCCAATGTGACGTCACATTGTTGTTGTTTTTTTTCACGGTGTAAAAAGAAAGGTGATCCGACGGCGGCGCGAGGGGCGGCCACTTAGTGTGACTCTACGCACGCCGCTGCCGCAAGAGGCAGCACCTGTTCTGGAGGCCACATTTTCGCTCGCTTTGCTGGCGCTTTTGTGGGCACGCGTGGCAGAAGTGCTTTATTTTGATGAATATATGTCGTTAGCCTCCTTAAAACGACTCTACTTGGTTGGAGGAACGTCCCTTTATATTTCTGCCGACATTCCGATTGACTCCGACGCGGCGAGCAGCGGTAAGCGCAGCGCGTCGTCTGCTCGAGCAGACGACGCGTCTCTCTCGTGTTCGAAATGACGGTATTTTGACTGTAAGTGGCATGAAACCTTCTGCCTGCTCAGGATTTGGCGTCTAAATAACGAAAAATTGCATATCTTTGGGTATGGGTGTTTAAATGCTGACGGAGGTTGTAAATTATCCACTGTTGTGCCGCTTCTCCAAGGCCTCCTGAACACGTGCTGCCCCTAGCGGCGGCGCTCACTTCCGGTCACACGAAGTGGCCGCTCTCTCGTCCCAGTGTGGTCGGAGCACCTATCTTCTTACACCGTGGTTTTTTTGCTTTTTGAAATAGCTACTCTCGAACGTAGATCAGTCACGAACATAGGTCGGCAGTGTGGGAGAACACTCACTCACCATAATTTTTTCCAGGCCCCGCACTCCACTCACACTCACAGCACTCACTCGCACTCGCACTCACTTCCACTCACACTCACTGGCGCTCACTCGCACTCGCACTCACCTCCACTCACACTCAGGGGCGGATCCAGGTTTTTTTCTGAGGGGGGGGGGGGGGTCAGCTTCTGTTAATGATGATGATGACGATAGTAGCCTTTCTTATTTATCGAAATTCACCGTTTCTGCTCACGATAAACCCGCGTTTTATACGTCTAGGGCAACACCTGTAGCCCACCATGGCGGCTCAATCAGCTCAGGCGTTGCGCTGCTGAGCACGAGATCGCGGGAGCGAATCCCGGCCGCGGCGGCCGCATTTCGATGGAGGCACAAAGTGAGATGATAAAAGTCGCTGTGAACATTCCAATTAACTAAAATTGAACAATTATTTTTGTCGACTGCAGTAAGTAGGTATGTTTGTATTGAAAACTTAGAGGCAGTCGTGTTTCTTCTGCAGTCAATAAAAAGTTAATTATTCAATTTTAGTCAATTCGGCTGCTGACAGCGATAATTATCACCTCACTTTGTGTCCCCCTGGCCACATAACTTATTTGCGCAGGTGCTCTTCACGTGCCTCCCAGTGCCTAACTTTAAGAAAACCATAATGCTTAATTTTGAACACCTGGTATATCTAGCCTGTATTCTTTCTTAAAATAAAATTTGGGATGATCTGTTGCAGGTTCGTTATAAATGCGTAAGCACGGGCCCGTCTTTGGCGTTCTGTTGGGACACATTGATTTCCTTAAGGAGATTCTTTGTGTTCGGCTGAGACACTTTCGTTTGCTTTGGAGCTCCAACGCGGCAACCACTACGCTGGTTGTTTACGATATGCGAATCACCGCGTATGAAGACTCACGACGCCACCTACAAGAAGAACGATGTGTTTTAGTAGTCGAGAGCGCGAGCCAGCATCTTCATGTTTTGTTTCCCGCGCGACGCCATCTTTTTACACAAGGCGCGCATCTGCTCCCGTTTCTCTAACCACGCGGCGCCATCCTTGGCCCGCGCGCTGGCGTTGACCGCTGACGTCACGCTCCCCCACTTCGCAGCCGCTGCTCGAGACTTCGCCCCGCTCCGCGAGAACGCCCACTCAGATAAGCGGATCCAGCGGCTTTGACGCTACTATGCCTAATGTACGGCAAAAACTGCGAAGTTACAATGAAAAACTTGTAGCGTACGAACGGTACTGTGCTCGTACTGGATATTGTCAACCTGTAACTGTGATCACAATGAGTGCTACAGTTAAAAAGTTGCCCATGCGTAGTTCTTAGTTTAGCTGTTAGTGTTATTTATACAGGGTTTGTCTGAAAAGTAATTGTCAGTGAGTCGATTAAAATGAAATTATGAAGGTTCAGTTCGAAGCAGTTCACACTCTTATTGGTTTTTAATTTTGGCATACTTGACAGTCTCTACATATCTTTAGCAGGCACTATATTTGTTTAGGGCCACATGATATTTGCCATAATAGTACCTTGTGGAAAAGGAAGACGGCAACTCTTGGGCAATTTGCTGCCTATCCTAACTCAGACCTTTTGTGCAAAGAGGTCGTCGCTGACGGATGTTGCTTATGCGGAAGGGGCCTTCGAATTTTCCGAATTATCGGGCAATCGTAAAAAAAAATTGAAAATGGTTTCATGGAGTGTCGACCTAATGTAAAGTTTTGTCAGACAAAAAGCAGTGCGTGCATACTTCCCAGCTGGGCTCAAAAAAAAAAAAAAAAAATCAGGCATGCTAACCAAGTTTGTGCCTTTGCTTAGCCAAAATGAATATGTATATGTGGCTTAAATATTTCATTCTTCCACTTTAGTTGTTCCATGCTTCACAGTAGCCTTCTGCGTTTATTATTAACCATCATTACGCCGGCACACATTTGTTAAATCAAATCAGGTTTTTTTTTTCATAAAGAAATGGAGGGAGGCCTGAACAAAAGTGAAAACTAGTTCACTTGACAAAGGCTCCGGCCTATGCTTATGTACAGTTATATAAGGGTAAGCAAAATGAAGTTAACAGGGCTGTTGCTGACACAAAGCTCTTATTTGCAAGAAGTACAGCGAGCCATTGTACAAGTACAACGGCTCAACTTCAGCTGCTCTGCCCTCTGCCGCTTTCCTGTCTTGTCACAGTTAATTCCTCTTACATAAAAATGCAGACGTGTGACAATGTAGAAGCTAATTATTTTAGCTGTGAGGCTAAGAGCGTGCACATTGCAGCCAACTTCGAAGGAAAGCTTACTCTTAACAACTTCCAGCATATCCATAACGCTGCCAGAGTGTAGCTTACTCTGAGAGAAACATTCTGTGAAAAGATCCTCTATAATTTTTCAAAAGGGATAGCAGAAGTTTGTTAGCAGGGCAAGTTGAAAACTCCTGCGTGAGCAGCGTTATTTTGTGCATTGCTTCCGCGCAACTAGCCCGCAATGTGGTAAGTGAGCCTCGAGTCGCTTTGGCCACGTCTGGTTATGGTCGTTTGAAACCCGCACCATCGACGTTGTGTGGCTTCTGTGGCAGGCGTAGCAGCAGTTTGACGCACTCATTTCTGTAGGCCGAGAGAGTCCTCCAGTAGGAACCTTCCTGTTTCCTTCCTTTAGACCATAAAAAGCATTTACTTGGTGCAAGCACAAAACCTCTGGAGCTCGACTGCGCTTTGCGGGGAGGTTCTATGGAGGTTCTTTTCCACTGCCTATTTTTATCCTTCGGGACGCCAAACAAGGACACGCCCATCCTTCACATAAAAATGATGTCCTAATCTCTTGCAGGCTATATTCATGCTCAGCAACTCCAACGATATGATCGTCCTTTCATGGGAATTTTCAAGCGCAGAAAGAAGAAGAAGCCTGGGAGAGCCACGTCAGGACTGTAGGGCGGCTGGGGAACCGTTGACATCTTTCAATCGCCCAGGAAGCGGGTCACAAGGAAGGCGGTGCAGTCTGCATGGTGCGTTGTCATGGTGAAGTTTCCAATCGTCCCCGATATCAGGCCGGGTGCGATGACGCTTCGTTTGAGTCGCTTGAGCACTTTCACGTAGAATTTGGCGTTCACGGTTGTGCCATGGGGTACAAACTCATGGTGGACAAGGCCACTGATGTCAAAGAACACAATCAGCATGGTCTTGAACTTTGACTTGCTAATTCTGGTCTTCTTGTGGGGAGGGGACGCCGAGCTGTGCCACTTGGCACTTTGCCTTTTTGTTTCGGGGTCGTATTCAAACACCCAAGTCTTGTCACCTGTGATGACATAGTCCAAAACGTGGGGGTCACTTTCGCACAAGTCCCAAACCTCCTGTCATGTTTCAACTCGGCTTGATTGTTGGTCGTCCATTAATATTTTGCGCAAGATCTTCGCACACACTTTTCGCATTTGAAAATTATTCATCAAAATCTCGTGAACGGTACTTTTTGGAATGTTTACTGTCTGTGTCACTAAACGGACACTCAAACGAGGGTCTGAGTACAAAAGATTACATTTTCGTCGCTGATGGTCGTTGATGGCGGTAGAGTGCGGGCTTCATCGCTCACCTCTTCACAAACTTCTAAAAAGACGTTGTGCCCCCGGTAAACTTGACGTTCTGACAAACAATTATCACCAAAAGCTGTCTTTATCATTGGAAAAGTTTCCACTGCAGACTTGCCGAGTTTCACACAAAACTCGATGGCAATCCTTTGTTCCAACGAGCGCTGCATTACGGCTTGCACGGTAAATAAAAATGAGTTGACGAAAAACCTTGTCCTTACTCTCCAGATTGTCGCAGACGACTGAGCGACCACGCGTGCGAATGCTAACTTCCCCTTCCACCAATCCCAACTGGTCTTAGCGCGCTGCGACGTTCAGTCGCTTCACAATATAATCACTGACATTACTTTTCGGGCAAACCCTGTATATGAACACTTCCGCAAGTGGTCTCTTTCATTAAGCAGGTTGGTCGCGGAACCGATGACACCCCAAGGGGCAACTAAGTTGATCAGGCGCGAAGGCTCTCGCGCGGACATCGGCGTGTTTGGCAAAAGGGACGTCCCTTCGTTCATTCGACGCCACCTACGGGACGAGTACGGCACCGCCGGCGCCAGGAGGTCCAAGGTGTTCATGAGAAAAAATAACTGCGGCAACTTCGCGACACCACACCCCGACGGAATATAACTAAGCTTGTGAGCGAGCTAGCTTTACTTCTACATGGCTGATATCACTGGTACTCGCGAAATATACTTTTGAAGAATGCTGGTGGCCATATTTTCTTGCGACAGGGCCATCCCCCTGTCAGCGAGGGGGCGATGCAGAAATCTGAGGGGGGGGGGGGGGTCAGGACATCCGGACATCCCCCCTGGATCCGCGCCTGCTCACACTCACAGACACTCACTCGCACTCGCACTCATCTCCACTCACACTCACAGGCACTCACTCGCACTCGCACTCACTGGTACTCACTCGCACTCGCACTCACCTGCACTCACACTCACTGGCACTCGCACTCGCACTCACCTGCACTCACACTCACTGGCACTCACTCGCACTCACCTGCACTCACAGTCACTGGCACTCACCTGCACTCACACTCACTGGTACTCGCTCGCACTCGCATTCACTGGCACGCACTCGCACTCACCTGCACTCACACACACTGGCACTCGCTCGCACTCACACTCACTGGTACTCACTCGCACTCACCTGCACTCACACTCTCTGGCACTCGCTCGCACTCACCTCCACTCACACTCACTGGCACTCATTCGCACTCACCCGTTTGAAATGAGTGCGAGTGTGAGTGAGTGCACTCATGAGTCACTGTGCCGATCTATACCGCTCACAATTCGTGTATATTCGTAACATAGATATAGTGCCAAAGCGTCATCAGATACTTTTTAAGGCCAACCAACCTGCGTATAAAACACCACCTTTGATAACAGCTTGTTTTTTCTTGCTTCCCCTCTAATGTCTTCTGCCGAGAGTGGGAGCTCAACCAGAAATAGCCAGAAATATTTTTCGGGGGGGGGGGGGGGGGGGGTTCACCGGCCCGACCGGGGGGGGGGGGGGGGGGGCAAGCTTCTGCTTTCCTCTACGTCACGTGATCGATAATAAATATCGGTAGTTTAAGCAGACTCTATGTATTTATATCAATAACATGGGATCCCCCCCCCCTCGCGTGTGCGTGGGCTTGTGAAGCAATTAAGTAAAAAGTAAAGTAAGCTCAGTAAATACAGTAAGTGCGACAGGTACAGTGGGCGTTTGGAGCAACGGTCTCTCAACGCACCACTGAATGGACCAGTCTTCGAAAACGCATCATTGAGACGACCCGCGCGATCGGAGAAGACATCATTAATTGTTAATTACCGTTAAGCGTAGATGGCGTCGTCCTCGTCGGGGCGAAGTGCGTTTCACAAGTCAAGGACGGCTATACGCGTGAAAATGCACGTGTGACTAGGCTATACCTACTCCCATAGCAATAGCTTGTTCGCTGCGTCTTTGCGCTAGAAAACTTAAATACGCGCAAAAACGCGTAAGGCTTTTTTTTTTTTTTTCGTAGCTTTCGTCGCCCTGCTCCCTCATACGAGAGGGTTGCATTTCCTGCGGCAAGTGCATGGGCCGCTGTGTTTCTGCTGTGTGCGAGCGTGCAGCCGTCATTTGCCTTTACGTCAACAGATTCAGAATTGTACAGAATATTTCACCGCACAGCATAAATATGGCATGTGTACGCATTTTAAGTAGTGCGTGCAACTCATTTCTGCTTCACTTACGCCGGTGCAAACAGGAAGCGGCCTTGTACCTCACAGAATCTCGACTGATTGGTGTACTAGTGATGCAGGAATGAACTCCGGTCTTGTTCAGTGCGTAGTGCAAATAATCAATTTCTCAGGACGCGTGAACTCCGAAGAGAACTGTCAGCGCCTGCAACAAGAGTTTACTTACGCTGTACTGCGCACAGCAGTAATTCATACTTGTCCGCTGTCTGTTTCGTGCATTCTGTTGCGAGTCGGTGGAATTTCACTGCTGTCATCAACCCCTTCGTGTGTACATTGCTGGTTTGGTATTCCACAACAAAACAGCAACTACCAGTCTTCCGTAATTGCTGGTTTGGGATTCAACAACACAACAGTAATTACCAGCCTTCCGTAGGGGCGCAATCGCAAACAAGAGAAGTTTCTCGCGCAGACTAAGCCTACGTTCACAATTGGGAAGCGGCAAGGTGGCGGAAAGGTCCAAGCGGCCGGAAAGGCCAAAGCGGCCGGAAAACTTTTTCCGCGCCTGTCCAAGTTGTTCACATTTGTTTTGCTACCGCCGCGGCCGCCGCTGCCGCTTTCGTCCAGATCCATCTCGTCTGCGTATGTTTGTCGACGTGGTGGCGCTCATTATCGCATTATTTCGAGCGGTATGTTCATTCTTTGATCCACGTACCGTCATCAAAAGTGATCATTTTACGCAACTTCGCGTGTCCATCTGCGACCTTCGGTAAATTACTCGTTGGCGTTCCGTAATTCTCCTCACACGGGCGCGGTAGCGCTGAGTCACAGGTTGGTGCCTAGGCGTGATAATATTTCTTTAATAGCTTTTATTTACAAGTTGTAATAACATTTTATCATTTCGTATTGTCGGCGCCTCCAGGACACCAAAGGGGCAACGGGAACACCACAGCTAAAACCCGGGCTGGCCCTTGTGTTGGGGCTCGCCAAAGCCTGCGCCGTCCTACGTGAGACCTACGCTCCCAATCTATCGTCGCGACGAGAAAAGCACCCCGCGACTTCTGCAACATACCGTGCACGTGCGAGGAGAATTATGGAGCGCCAACGAGGAATCTGCCTAACTATTGTCTGCCGTGGAAGTGGAAGAAGAAATGGCTTGTATACTTCTACCTACTTGTTTTCTACAAATGGACAATGAATAAACGCAAGACGCGGACACCTCGGTAACGGCGGTGGTGGGTTCGCCTGGCTTTGCAAAAGCGCGAGAAGTTGGGTAACGCCAAGGCTTCGTTGCCGCACCTCCGGTCGCGCGAGGTTGAATACTATCGCTAGTATTGCTGACAGTACGTTTTAGTGCCACTCTTGTCGTAGAGCAAGGGCTGGTTCTTGATCGCGTCGATCAGCATTACAGCCTACACTTTTGATTCCATGTTCAATTTTACGACCGGTTGTTTACATGCTAGTATAGCTTCCAGTGAAGCAGAACGACTTTCCGCCGCGTTTCCGCTTCGCCATGGCGAAGAAATCGGCCCGAGACCGATTTGGCTCGCAGCCTGTTTTTCTGCCTGTTTTGCCGCCTTGGCGGGCGGAATTTTGCAAGATTTTGCCGCTTCCGACGGCTTCGAGACCAAGTGTGAACGTAGCCTAGGATCCTGCGCGAGCGCGGCCTAACCGGCACCTGAAGGGAAACGGCGGAAATGTATACCGGATATTTCGACCACCTGCATGGGGTCTTTAACGTGCACCTAAATCTAAGTAAACGGCCTCGAGCGTTTTCGCCATCATCTAAAATGCGGCTGCCGCATTCGTTTCATTTGTTGCGCATTTGTTGCTTCAGAATGCGGCCGCCACATTCTCGCCCAAAACATTACAGAGTGTCAAAGCCTTGACAAACACCGTGACAGTTTTTTCCATATGCAGACATGATTCGCTGTAAATTACCAACCCCCATGAAGGTTTGAAAAACTATGGTGGCCGCTTCTGGTGCAGCACGTCAAGAACGTGCTGGGCCAGGAGGCATGAGCCTACCAGGAGGCCCGGACTTGGGCTTTAGTTCCTTCGGGCTAATAACTGTTATTTCTCTCTCTCTACCAACCCAAACGCAAGTGCCCAGGAATGAAATTGTGATAGTAGCACCGGTTTCATGAATTATGTCAGCGCGAAGCGACGAGAACAAAGGGTGGGTAAGTGGGGGAGGGGGGGGTTGCGGAAAAAATTTCGGAGGGGGGGGTTAGTTCTTTCTTCAGATCCTTCCTTGTGAAAAAGGACTGTGCCTAAACCATATGCTGACGCGTCACACACCAGCCGTAGCTCCTTTGAAGGGTCATAGTAGGTGAGTACCGACGCACTCATCAGCCAGCCCTTGGATTCTTTGAAGGTTTTCTTCTGCGGAAGCAGTCCATTTCCACTTAGCATTTTCAGCTAGCAAGTCATATAATGTTTAAGCTGTGCTGACATGTTCGGTACGAATTTACCATAGAACTTTAACAAGTCTAAGTAGGCGCGTAGCTCGGCCTTGCTTTTTGGCGTTGGTGCTTCTTTGATAGTGCGCACCTTGTCTTCTGGAGGACGGATTCCTCTGTCATCAATCACGTGAACCAAATAGGTCACAGCCCTCTAAAAAAGTTGCAGTGGCTTAGCTCGGCTATGCCAGGATATACGTAGCGTTAGCAAAGGTTCAGCTGATTATTCTGAGCTTTCCTGGTTGTCTCCTACGCTCAACCGCTAATTGCCAGGCAACTACTTCGGGATCCGATGAGTCAAGCTTCTCCGTTCTACTGCGCTGTTGAGCAGCATTTGCGCTCTCCTTCTCCGTGGCTATACCACACTGGCAAACGCCAGTCAGAAGCGCAGCGTCTCCAGCGCAGTGTCAGATGGCGACTCCACAGCGAGCGCGCGCCGGCGCCAGTGCGTCTACCACGGCTACGACGTCACTCCTCTGGAATGCGCAGACCGGCGGCTGTGAGTCTCGCGCGGCGGCGGCGGAGTGCGCGAGAGGTGCCGGCTCCGGTGGCTCCGGTGCGCAAGCCGTGTGACATCACTGATCCTTGCGCATGCGCAGCACGGCTCTTGATGTGCCGCGCGAAACGGGCTTGGCTAGGCCAGTGTAGCTAACGCTACAAAAAATGCATTTCTCGTTCCGCAATTTAACACTCCGTTCCTTAAACCGTGTCAACACAGCTTCCACCTTATTATAGCATTCTTCCATCGTTTCTCCTGCTATTAATACATCATCAAGATAACGTGACACTCTGTCTAAGCCCTTTCACATGTCATCCATCACGGCTTGGAAAATAGACGGAGCACTTATGCCGTACGGCATTCGAGTGTATCGAAAAAGGCTATAGATGGGTGTTCACAGAGACCAAAGGTTGCTAATCAGGGTGCAGCTGTAACTGTTGGTACGCTGTAGAAAGGTCAAGAAAAGTAAAACATTTTGCATCCATGCAACGCGACAAAAGTATCTTCCAACGTTGGTAAAGGGTAATAATCGGTTCTCAAACAACGGTTTACAGTTACTTTGTAGTCTCCGCATATGCGAACTTTATTGTTAAGGCCGTTTCACATGGTGCGATTTCGCACTGCGATTATCGCACCGGAAGTGCGATTTCCGTCGCATGCGACGAAAATCGCAGTCGCAGGGCCGTTTCTGCGATTTTCGGCTGCGACCAACCGGTTGGTCGCAGCGTCGCAACGTCGCAGCAATCGCTGCGATTTTTCCGTCGAAATTGCGCCGAGAGGTATTTCGCGGTCTGTTTTGAAAAATGGCGGCGGTCGCTCAACGCAACGTTTATATATACTTTTTTGTCTATAAATATTGGGTCAACGAGCCTCGAACAGTGCAACTAATTGAGTGGAGCCTTGGATTACGCAATCGGTACGTAACATCAGCACCGACACGCGAACAGTGCAGATAAAAACTCGTAGGTCAGATTCGGTTCTGTGATTTCTACGAGTTTGTTGACACGCTACGTTGCTAATCTGGCGACGCTGTTTTTTAGGTTGGCTTCGGGTGCTGATAGTACGTACTTTTGCGTGATTTTCCGTTATTCACACGCGCTGCGAGTGTGTAAATACTACGAGGTGTCCCTCACGGGAAGGCATGGCCTTCGGATGTCGTCCCAATTTTCTGGTTCTGGAGACAACTCGCGATATACGAAAACGCCACAGTTTTATCGCCGTATGCTTTTACGGACGGAACAATTTAAAGAATATGCAACCACGGACAAATGCTGTGGTCAATAGGTCACGCTATACGCGCGACCATTTAGTTGCAGTCGGTTGGTTAGGGCTTTCATGCGCATTTTCCCCAATGATCGAATTATCTCATTTCAAGGTTCTGTTACTTCCGCTGCGAGACGCAAAGCGAACGTGCAAACTGGATATCGTAATGAATGTTCTACAATAGCATATTTCACGCTTTGACTGGGAATAAGCAGTATTGCCAATTTATTTTCGAAGCAATATTTAAACAGTTTTTTTCTCATTTTTCTGATGCATCATTTTTCTCCTGAATAAAAAAACCAATAAACCTTCAGTGTGTTGCAGACTTTGTATCCTTACTGCATCTGTATTAACCCTCACATTAAAAGGTAATTGCACATTTCGCTTACTTCAGTGCATCGAATTACTTTTGTTTATGCTGGTTGTAACATATTGCAGTACTCTAAGAAACTACATAGCCATAAACATCCTTGCCTTTTCTTGCTTCTCTGTCTCTACTTCCTGTAAAACACATGCAATATGCGAAAAGCAGGCGAACACCTTGTTTCTATAAGCAGTAGATAACTCATTAAACAAAAGCAGATCAAAATTGTGCAGTGAAGTCAGCCGGTTGCATTCCTTCGTAAGAATGATAGTATCTTTTCAAGTGTGGGTGGGTCTTGCATGTCCACAGCTCATAAAGTATGCAGACTCATCACGAGGCGTAGGTATAGCCCATCAAGATGGAGGCAATGTTGCTAATGAGTCTGCGCTTACATGTATTACTGCATAAACTCGTATAACCATATCCCATCATTACTCAATCGAGCTTGCTCAGTCATATTCACCAAAATTCTACTTATCCGAGCTTGCTCTGACTCATATTCACCAAAATTGTACTTGGCCGAGCTTGATCTGAGTAATATTCACAAAGATTCTACTCAGGCAAGCTTGCACCGAGTCATATTCACCAAATATCTACTTAGCCAAGCTTTCTCCGTCTTATATTCATCAAAATTCTACTCGGGTGAGCTTGCACTGAGTCATATTCACCAAAAATCTACTTGCAGAGCTTGCTTTGACTCATCTTCACTAAAATTATACTTGGATCAGCTTTCCCCGACTACCACATGACAATATTCACTAAAAGTTTACTCAACTGAGCTTGCTCTTACTCGTATTCACAAAATTCTACTCAGTCAGGCTGAAACGAACTCAGACTCACGGTTAGTTCGAAGTCTTAGTGAGCCAACGTTTGAGTGAGTTCACCGTGCTATGTATACATTACATTATGTGACCTGTGCGGTGAATAAGCAAACATTGTCTATGAGTACGTGTTGCATCGGGTGAAATAAGGACAACTGTAAACACTGCAGTTAGTTTTCTAGAGTTCAACTGACCGTTGCGTGAAAGCTTCGCCTCATGTCGATTCAAGCAAGTGCATTGGATCTGCATCATATTTTTTGCCAATCCTGCTGTCTGTCCTAACCATTACTGGGTGGCCACATTTTGTACATTTCAACACAAAGTTTAATAAATGACTGTAGTGCAATATATTAAAAAAAAGATGCTTGCATCACTGCACGTATAACAATCAGAACATGACACAAACACATGCACATAAGATGCACACAAATGATAAATACATAAACAGATGCAATCAGCTAGCCACCACCTATTGAAAAAAAAAAGAAAAAGCCCAGGACTACGTATAACCATTCCCCTTGCCAGGTACATGGGCTATAGGAGAAACACACGTGCAACCTAGCAGTTACCTCGAGGTAGCAGCTATGGACGCTTTTGCATTCGCAGCTGGCTACTTAACCACTCAAGTGTGTTCAGTGTGCACTTGTACTTAGGCACCCTTTTTATTGTCTGTATCTCAAAAATTTAATGTGGCTCCTCAAAATTTTGAGAATGTTTGGATTCTGAGGCTTGCAAAGGTAAATATTTTTATTCCATTTTCGTTCAAGGTGAAGGCTCATACAAAAGATTAGAGATATTGTCAGTGCCCCTCACTTTCTCTCAGAACATAAGTGGTCTGTTATTGAGATTCTAGCAGCTTTTCAACAGCAAGAAAGGGAATCAGCTTCCCCTGTTTTCAGCATTGGGTTAATGCAGGCAATTCAGGGAGGCATAAAGTTTTGCTAATACAATAGGTTCGGGAATACCAGATTAGACTGTACCTTGAAACTTTCCTTGCACTTTCTTATTTTGGTGAAATAACCCAGTTTTAAATGGCTCCAGTTAGCATACTCTAACATTGGTCTAATATAGGTTAAGTACATGACTAGCTTAACAGACTGGGATGCTGGCTTTCATTTCCAGGAGAGGAATCATAGCACCTGCTCCAGTTGCATATGTTTTTGGTTATCAGGGGTATTCAGCCTCACGTTAAGGATAACGTGCTGAAGCAGGTAGAAGCACACGCATGCCATTAGCGGATAGTTTCGATAGCTTCTTACCTTACACTTGCCACCATGAATACAAAATTTTAGCGTTCGATTTTGTTATTAAACAAACAAACATACTCCTAACAAGGTATTTTAATGTTAGCCGTGTGGCTACGCGGCTGCGCTACGTACTGCAGCATATTAACTTAAGCTTCTTGATACAGATTCACAGCACACTAACAGCGCAAGAAACAGGACGAGAAAATAGACGACGCCCATGTCTGCCAGAATGATACGATACTACGTACACAAGTGACTGCAGCTCCTAAAAAAAATGTGGTGTCGGCTTTTACGCCTTTCGAAATATTCAGAGAGCACTTGTATGAATAATTACAGCACAGGCGCCGAGACGGACGAGCCAGGCTGGCGCTAAGATAAACGTTCACAACACAAATTCCATTGCACGTTCAGTAATTACACACAGATCATTTGCGGCTTTGTTCAGGGGCAGACGTGAGCTTTTGGGTTGGTGCTTGCTGCTAAGTTTGGTGCAAGAATATTGCTAGGAGCACGAACCACTAATGCGCAATCACGAGCAATACACAAACATCCGTTTTTCAGAAGCTGACGTTAATCACGGGTAGTGCGAGGGTCTCTGCGTTGACATGACGACTCCGCCGAATCCCGAATACTGCATATATAAGGGCATATATACAGCTATAAGGGCTTGTTGATAGGTCCTCTTGCAATTTTTTTAACCGCAGGTAGAACGACACAGGCATAAAACACACACAGAGACAGCACACCTGCGACCACCTGCGAACAGCTGTTTACGTCCGCCATTTCTCCTCGTATTGAACTTCACAAACCGCTGTTGCGTACTCCAAAGCAAACTAAACTTTAAAGCGCTTTTAAATTACAAAACGCACGTATTATTTGGTCCTAATAAAGAGAGGTCAATTATATTATAACGCGCACGTCTTTTTCATTACATTAAACGAATTTATGCGGCGTGTGCGACAAAATCTGGCAGCAAGCAACCCTGGGCGTCGCATAATCGCATTGTTGACATCGCACCATGTGAAATGGCCGTTGCGAATTTCGCATCTGCGAAAATCGCAGTCCAAAATCGCACCATGTGAAACAGCCTTTAGCCTTGGGGACGACTACAAGGGGCGTAGCCTTCACTTTGCTGTACAGGCACCAGTACTCCCGATTCCATTATATGTAATTCCTGTGCTACGGCGTCCTTGAGTGCAAATGGCGCGGGTCGATATGCTTACAGAAAACAGGTGTACTGCTGTCTTTTAGCGCCAGTTTCACCGACGTGTCAGCTATCAGTCCTAGTGCCGGCTCGAACACTTCCGAAATTTTTTCTATGAGTGCGGCTGATTTATCAAGACCGATATTACACACCCTCGTCCAATCCAGCTTCAAAGCCTCTAACCAGTTACGGCCCACCAACAAAGTGTCACAATTGTGTGGTGTTCGAACTATACAATTAAAAGGCAAGGTCGCGTTTTTTTTTTTTTTTTTTTGCATTGTGCTCTACCCGCACCGTCAACTTGCCTGTTTTTGACAGCGGGACTCCTCCGTACGTTTTTAGCCACAAACTACAACTTTCTAGAGCTAATTAAGTCAGACCAATATTGCCGGTACATCTTTTCTGGTACTAGAGACAAAGATATTCCTGTGTCAACTGGCATTTTAACATACCTACCTGCCACGCTAGCTTTCACAATGTAGCTACCGTAATTACTTTGACATGAAAAAATATGGCTAAGCCTCACCATGTATCGTATCATGTTCATATTATCATATTATTTTCTGTATGTCATTAATGTCAGTTGGCTCTGTTGCAAACACTCAATCTTTCACGTAGCCCCAAAGAAAGAAGTCGAGGGGAGAAAGGTCAGGTGATCTTGGTGGCCAAAACATCGCTCCTGCGTGCCCAATCCACAGTCCTGGAAAATGATTGTCCAACCAGCTCTCTACACAGGTGGAGAAATGCGTTTGCGCAGGTCGTTCAGAGGGAGATCAGAGGCAAAGTTGTTGACCACAACACCAAGTATTTCTTGCGTGTACTTCTTACTCTCGAGGTTGCCATAAAAAATAGGGTCCAATGATCCTGTCCCCGAGTATGCCAAAACCACACATTCACACCCCAGCGAACTCGGTGCTTGTGTTGTCGCAGCCAGTGTGGGTTCTCTTGTCAACAATAATGGGTATTGTGAACATTCACGGCGCCATTCCCACAAAACCGAGCTTCATCTGTCCACATTACTCATTGTAGGAAGTCATTGTCTTCATCAATCTCGATGAGGCCCGATTTGCAGAAGTCCAGCCGCCTTTTGTAGTCTGCCTCGCTTAGGTCCTGGTGAAGCGGAACATGATACGGATGGAACCAATGCTTTTTTAGCACTCTTGAGACTTTTCCAAAGCTGTGTCCTGACTCGCTGGCAATCTGTCGGATGCTGATTTCTGGCATCGACGTTACACACGCGAGAACGTCGATTTCGAAGTCTTCATTGACGAGTGTCTGTCTTCTGTCGCTGACGGTGGACGGATCCCGTTGTGCAAAATCTCCGAAACGTGGTTATGAACGTTGACCTAGATGGAAGTGGACGGTATGGGCGGCGAGGCTCGTACAGCCGCGTCGCTAATAGGGCGTTTCCATTCGTCCTGGCCATTTTCGACAACCACGTCAATTCTTTTTTTCCTGATGAATACCTTGCGCCGGTGGAAGCAGCCATGACAGGACAGTGGTTTATTACAACGCTTACCTTGATTGTCGTTCGACGGGCAGCGCTATTGCAGGAGTAGTCTATGGCAATGAAGCTAACATGTTGACAAGATAATATGTCCCAGTGCGATCTCAAATGGTACAGAAAATGTGCCGTAAAATTATCTTCCGCGATCGGCTGCAAGCCGATAAAGTGTACTGCGTACATCACACCCCGCTGTTCCTCGATTTCGCCAGCCGACAGTGAGAAAGGGGCAGTTATCAACTTTGCCTATGCCTCCACTTCGTTGTCAAACTAAACACCGTACACAGCAGGCATGTCAGAAAAGGGAGGAACTTTGTGCCGGTCCTCACTGTCTTGCATGCGCAATTATGCGAACAGCAATTAAACGTCGCAGTTCGATATCTTGGAGCAGGGATGCGCTATAAGGATTCTGTGTGTAGAAACACGATTGCGTCTAACTTTTCAATACAAACATGCCTGCTTACTGCAGCCACTAAAAAGGTAATTATTCAATTTTAGTTAATTAAGCCAACGACATCAATATTTACTACCTCATTCTGTGTCTCCCTGGGCGCATAACCTTACGGTAGAGGTGGGCTTCACGTACATCTAAGCACCTAAGTAAAAAAAAAAAAAAAAAAAAAAAAAAAAAAAAAAAAAAAAAAAAAAAAAAAAAACTTGTCGACTTGACTTTGATTCACCCTGTATATTGTTAACCATGAAGTAAAAGTGTTGTCTTTAATTTCCTCGCCTGACGGATATAACATTGTTCACGCCGGTATCAATTACAATATGATGCAACCCTTGAACAGAGCAGAAAGGCGTGCTCGTGGAGTTCACCTGCCACTATGCGCCCCCCTCATAGGTTGCGTTCTTTTGCTCGTTAACGTTCCTCTGAATTATTTAAATTAAAAATAAATTATGGGGTTTTACGTGCCAAAACCACGATCTGATTATGAGGCACGCCGTAGTGGGGGACTCCGGAAATTTGCACCACCTGGGGTTCTTTAACCTGCACCTAAATCTAAGTGCGCGGGTGTTTCCGCATTTCGCCTCCATCGAAATGCAGCCGCCGTGGCCGGGATTCGATCCCGCGACCTCGTGTTCAGCAGCCCAACACCATAGCTACTGAGCAACCACGACGGGTTCTGAATTATGGTAGCGCGAAGCTTTTGAGATGTGTTTCATCGTTGTTCTACATGTTAAGTCAAAAGTAGTGAGTCAGTGACTACTACGTTAGTATAGCTGTCTTCGTGCGGCTGCGTTGGCTGATGGGCTTGGCATCTGACGATGCGACCAGCATTCAACAGCCAAAGCGTTCTTTGGCCTGCAAAGAAATGATGTCCGGTGCCTTGGTGCAATTTCGACACTCGTGCGGCTGAGGCATTGCTACATCGCTTTGCACGCTAAACGCTCGAAACGCGCATCGAGTCGAAATGCGGGCCACTTGAAGATTCAGCTCTATGGGCAGGCCACAAAAACAAATTTCGCACATTTTACATCAGAAATGATGTCACTTCTGTTTTAATGGAACATTGCGTTCCGATATTTTTTTCCTTTCGCCGGAAGTGTTCCCTCGTGACCCAGATGGCGCTGAGCCCAATGACCCACCGATGAACAGTCATGTTTTGAACGTATGGGTTTCTATAGAAGCTTCCTCTCCTTGCTCTCTCTCTCTCTCTTCTCTCTCTCGCTAGCTTTATTTACCTTGATGCCATGGTGAACAGCCACGGCGTCGGACGGACTCCGTGGCCCACACCCAAAAAACTGACCTTGCCTGCTCCCAAAATTGCATTCAGGTGGTTAAAATGGGTTAAGGTCGGTACAAGTTAGATCAAGGTGGATTAGGGTGGCGTTTTAATTTAAGGTGATAACTTAGACAAGTCGTCATGCTTTCGCATTCAAATCCCGTAAAGATACTTAAGTGACTGTCAGTGTATTGCATGCAGTAGTTGAAATCGTGTGCCTCCTTTTACTTATTCGCCATGAAACGAAGTTTCAATAACTGTACGCACCCTTTGGGGTTCCTCCATTACTTGTGAACGGTCCTTGCTCCCCAAGGCTCGCTTCAACACTGACTGTAGCACGACTTACTGCGCTCTCATTTTCTTTTACTGTGTGCTATACGTTCTTGATATTCTCGTTGAGAACATTATGTTCCGCAATGTCCGTGCCACGTCCTTAGCCCAACGACTGGAAACAACAGGGTAGAGCATGACATTTATTTAGGACAATAGCAACTTCAACAAGACTGTCTCTATCAACTTGGTAGAGTGTAGACATTCGGAAGGTAATTCGTGTGCACAGCAAAACAAATCATGCCAGTCAAATTGGCTTAAATTAAAAAGATAAGCGTCTTTACTTGTATCATACATAGTTATTCATCTAGAGAGAATGTAAAACATTGCAGAAAAGCAGATAATTTTGGACAATATTGAGCGTTTCTTCTATAACAACCGTCAACACCGATGTCACTGCTGCTGACAAGTTTGTTCACCCAAGGGCGTATATATTCAGTGGCGCAATGCTGTGCTGTTCTAAACATCTAAAACAGCTAAGCCTCCAGTATCGCTTAGGAGGCAAGAAATAAATATCACAGATCCTAAAATATTTTTGTGTACAACGCTAAAGAAAACAGTTTTTTAGTTTGGTTGACGTTTAAAAGGGGCCATGAAGCTTGTAGCCCGCGGCACAGTCTTTTCCATACACATATCTATAATCTCTGAATAATATCGAGGTTCTGGACCTCAACCATGTATATTGACTTCCACTGAACGTCCTTTAGATGCTTGCGCAGCGGAACCACAGTTGGACACTTCCGGCCAGGACACTACGCTAAGGCTGGATCCGACGATTCTCCATCAGGGTTCGCTGGATGCAGGCGGCAGCCACAGCCTCTTCTACGGAAGCCATTTCCATGACATTGAACAGCAGCTGCGGGCTGTGTGAGACGAGGCTCAGGGCATTGGCACAGTAGTCGCTCCGGTTGGCGCCTACCACAAAGTGGGCCGCGCACATTGCCAGCGCACGGTTGCGACTAACAACGCTGTGTACTGCGTGGTAATGTCTCGAGTGTGGAACCTCGTTGTGATCCAATGAGCAGAGAGTGTGGTTCTCCTCCAGCCCAAGTGCAAGGTAGCGCAACATCGTACAGATTGCACCAACCACTAGGACGTCGTCATCGGCATCATCGTCATCGTCGTAGCCGTACAAAAGAAACTCTGAAAGTGTACTGTTAACAGATAAAGCACAAGCAACGCCCACGGCCTCTTCGTCGTCAACAATAATTCTACCTTCGACGTGGAGTTTTCGCAGATTCCGATTCTTCAATAAGGCCACGAGAAGATTTCGGCGTACGTGGCAATCGTCGATGCGCCCTCCAACGTTCAGGTACAGGTGTCTGAGTGTCGTGTTCGCCTCTAGGTAAGGGATTAGAAGAGCTTGCACAGACACAAATTGCTCTCCCGAAAAGCACAGGCCGAGGTATCGGATGTGAGCCCATCGAGGCAGCAATGCTAAGGCGCCTTCGAGCATTTCACCACTGGCAAGATTGTCGCTGTTGATGACGACGTGCGACATCTCGCTGCACGTTGCAACCGCCTCCAGGGATTCCATGACAATGAGCGGGCACTTGAAGGTGACCCTACCTTCGACGTCGTTCTTTCGCATAGCCCGGTACAGCTTTGCAGTGCCACTGTTGGGGATATCGACGATGACGACCCTGCGCAGTGTTTTGTTCCGCCTTAGTGCTTTGAAGAAGCACAAGCACTCTGACAATGTTGAAGACGAAAGGTCGACGGTCAGCTCCTCCAACCACTTGTTCTGTGGAATGCCTTGTGTGATTGGATCGATGCTCTCACTTTCGTCAGAATAATCCGTGCCGCAGTAACGCACGACCCCCTTGCAGCTGCAGCGATCGTTATAGCTGCCACGTTCCACGCGCAAAGTGCGCAGTGCATCGTTGCCAACCAGCATCCGCGGAATCATTTCCTCGAAGACACGGCTGTACATAAACCCATGTAGCGACAGCCCATACAGGTGGCGGTTGTTGATAAGTGCATTCATGATGGCGTGCACTCCTGCCGGGCACGTGAAGCAGCATCGCTTCAGGCTGAGCGTCCGGAGACTATCTTTTCGGGCCAGAACGGCGGCCAGCAGGGCACCGTGGTTGGGTCCATGGAAGCAGGTGCACACTGCCAGAGTCAGCGTGTGGATGCTCGAGTTCCGTTTCAGTGCCTTGAGCAACAGCGGGGCGGAGTCGCCAGGGTGGAAGTGCACGTCAATAAGCGAAAGTGTCGTCAGCCTTTCGGTTGCGCTAAAGAATTTGTGAAAAAGCAGCACGCACAAGCCGTTGAGTGTAGCCTTGCGCATGTGCAGTTCTTGAAGGCTGTAAGCCGTGGCCAAGGCAGAGGCCACAGTGTCTCGCCCTTCCTCAGTCGCTAGAGTGTCGCATACACGCAGACTGACCAGAGAAGGCACCTTGCGGGCCAGGGTGCCGATCAAGGAAACGGTTGCCTGCAGTTGTCGGTTGCGACCTTCTTCATCAATGTCTATGGATAAGATGCAACGATGGCGCTGCAGAATGAAATCGAGCAGATGCCACACCGAAGGGTTCGCCTCAGCGATATATAGCCCAGCATTTTGAGGAGGCTTTATTGTCTTCAACTCCAGGCGTCCTGGGGCAGCCTCCCAAAGCTCAAGGTCAACTTTGCCTATTTCAGCGTTGACCCTGTTCAAGTGATCAAAGATGGCACATCTGCTTGCGGTGGCTTGCGTGCAATGCCCCAAACTTTCATTTGCATCCAAAGAGCCATAAAACATCGTGGTAGGTGTGGACGTTCGCAGGCACCAGTCAACTCCACCTGCAGTGAGAACATATAAAAGCTGGTTCATGGTCTAGGCAGTCGAAGGTTACACCTAGTGACTGAAGTAGCCAAAGTAAGGTTATATGTGCTTGGTTTACGTTGGAACCCCAAAACTGAAGAATACTGTCACGTTGCGTGCAACGCAAAGTAATGCAATCAAAATTTCGCAGTTGACTATAACTACATTTCCGTCTGGAATACCAATATTCAGTTTTCAAGTATGTAAAGGTTTGAACATACAACGCACATGGAGGAACCGATGTGGTGTGAAGTTTTCAGCATGTACAAAGCGATGCAATGCGCTCAATTGCTCTAAAATACATCGTGGGCAACGTGCAATATTATGCAATATTTATGAGCTGGACGTCTCATAATTGTAATATCATGCAGTGTTTATGTTGGTGCGCACTATGAGACGCCGTCGACTGAAAGATGCAGAACGCTGAAAGTGGTGCTTTGTTATTACCTATTAGAATAGTGTCCCAATTTAACGCACACGCAGTTAACGTAGAAAGAGCTGGCGGTAACACGGTAGCGCCCCGCACGAGACGAAGGTTTTTATAATGAACGTTGTTGCAGCAGGCGTATAGAACTGCCATATGTTTACAAACACGATAGGCAACGTCGATTTATTCAAGGAACAATAGACGAGAGAACCTCACGTTTCCGCCCGCGATAATAGCGCCGATTGCGCCCCTAGATGAGAAATTCCAATGCCACCGGTCGCCTCCTTTCGCGTAGCAGCAACCATGCGTCCGTTTGTCTTGTAGTGCGTGCTACCAGGGTTCGTGTTTACACTTCAGCAAGCATGGCCTCGTCGTCTACGTAAGCCTGGTACACTGTATTTTTCTGTTGCTCAGTGCCACAACAGCCTCCAAAACGCGAAACGCGGAGACCCAGTTCATGAAGCTGCTTATTTCAGAGAAATTCGCATATGAGACAAGTGCCGCGCTGTACACAAAATAAAATCGTTCATTTTTTCTGCTCGCGCCTCGATGTGTTGTGATAAATCGTGCGGTCCTTACGTACACAGCGATAAAGTATAGTAAGCCTCGAACATATTGCCGTATTCACTCAATTACGGCT
Organism: Dermacentor silvarum; assembly: GCF_013339745.2. NCBI lineage: Eukaryota > Metazoa > Arthropoda > Arachnida > Ixodida > Ixodidae > Dermacentor > Dermacentor silvarum. Next base: position 109,985,021 of record NC_051163.1, read on the forward strand.
CCTTTCGTGAGGAAGCGCGCTGCAGGACGAACCTTGTCGTTGTCATTAAGTGGGAAGTGCAGAAATGCAGTAAAGTAATAGCACGTCTTGGCACAAAGTTAACGGCCAAATATCATTGGTAATTTTCGGGAATTCTACCCGTCGCCTGAGAGCTTCTGAGGCGGCCGCTTGACGGAACTACATCTGTAGTATAATAAAGCATTCGTAATTGCGCACTGCTATTCATAAAATACTTGATTCTTTTCTAAATGCGTTAGCATTTCTATGCCTACCCAACGAGAAAACCCGTCAGTCCACCCGTCGGCCACCTAAGAAGAGTCACTATAAAAAATTACTGCATACAACAAAATAAATTCGACAGGAAAAACTTTGGCGGCGGTGAGTTTTGAACATTCGATCCCACGCTCAAAAGCAGAGTGTTTTACACACTGGGCTAAGCACCCACGCTTGCAGAAGGTTAATATATCTGAACCAAATGTATGTGCTCCCTTGTGGCGGTAAGGTCTAGCTTTTAGTGGAGGTCAACAGGTGCGTGGTTCCACTTGCTGTTGACTTACGACCTCGCTATGTCAATTCGCGTAACATTACATTTCCCTGTTGTGCCAACTTTACCTGAGTTGGATTTTGAACATTTTAGTCAGAAGAAATAATTCCTAGCGTTATAAAAGGTTGAGTATTATTATGTGACTATATTGTCAGCCTCTGAGCACAGTATCATTGCTTGAACCATAGAAACAATGTTTTTGTTAAGTGAAAAGATCTATTATACCCAACATGCAACAATAGTTCGTTCTAGACAAAATTGCGCAATGTTAAAACTTTGTGCTCTGTAGATCAGTACAGCAGTCGGGCGTACTTGTGGGCTCGTTGGTTAGTCATGATGGAATATGGCAGCGTACTTCGAAACAACTACGTAACAGTTACGTCGTTGTTCCGAAGGACGGTGACATATTTTATCAGCAGCTGGTATTCGCTCTACCGGCGATGGCCTAGCGGTAGAACATCCGCCTCGTATGCGGGAGGTAGCGAGTTCAAATCCCGGTGCCGCCGGGAACCCACCGGTTTTTCTGTGAAATGACCCTGGCCTGGTGCTCGGCTGTCGTAGGGGTTCACATCTCGAAAGAGATGTTCACATCTCTTGTCCAACCACAGACGGCCTTGTGGACGAGCATCCGCCGCGGCTGTGGGAGGCAAGTGCTGCCGCCGGGCACCTACCGGTAAAATAGGTACAAGGACGCTCCCGGCCTGGTGCTCGGCTATTATGGGACCTCAACGCTTGGAAAGGGGTGTTTGACCTCAACCCGAAGGCATCCCCACCTCAATAGGTGCAATAGTGATGTCTGGGCCGCTCCCATGGCGGTCATTTCTTATGTGGCTAGTGGCGGTCATTTCCCCAATTCGCCGGCTAGTGCCTTGAATGTGTTGGGCACTATTTGACATTGGCTTGTACAGGTCAGCATAACTCTAATGCGAATCTTGATCGGAGATGAGTAGCTGGTCATATATACAGAGCTGTAGAAAAGAAACTGTTGACTCGACTATAATTGCGTGTATCATTCAGATTCTGGAACCCCACTTTGGCGAATACATTGACCTCGCGCCTTGTGATGATATTTCCGATTTATTCCGAGTAATGGTGCGGTCAGCAGACAGCCAACTAATGGAAGATGAGTCTTCATTATCTGCAATGGCGACAAGCCACACCGCATGTTCAACCTAAGTAGGCTGGTGACTGTGGTTTTTATGCGTGCCTGTGCTTGGGGCTTGTACGAGCATCTGGAGCAGTTGTAGAGTTGGGAGTGGAACGGGGGCACGACGAACTTCAGCTTTCAGAACACGTGAAACTGAAACTGGGAGGCTGCAGCGAGCGCAAAGACGCGTCCTTCGAGGTGAGATTCTGCTGACGTCAGCCCAGCAGCGGGCAGCAAGCTTGCTGCGACAGCGAGGAGCCCCAGTGTGCTGGCTGCCCGCTGCGGGGCCACGTGACCAAAACGTCTCCTCGAAGGGCGCGTATTTGCCCTTGCTGCAACCTCCCTGTTTCGGTATCACGTGTTCTCAAAGCTGAAGTTCGTCGTGCCTCTGTTCCGAGGGTAATTGCACTTTTCCTGTTCCAGATAAGGCTTGTACAGAGAGCTCGCTTCAATTTCCTAATTATCCGAGGCCACATGTCACCCATCACCACATAGTTGGATGGAACCACTGACGGTGTGTTTTCGAAGGAACCGTCCTCTTAGTTCAGAATAGCTATTTTTAAATAATTCGTGAGGTCTTCGTAGAAACACCCGTTATAGAGTTGTGTGACCTTACTGTTCCTGTACAAAGTTTATAATGTACTTAGTCTGGTTCGCACATGTAGTTGTTGGTATATGAACATTCCTCGATTCAGGAAAGCCAGGGCCAAATATGTGTCACTGTCATTTTCTCTTTCTTCACTGCTGCCATAGTTCGTTGCAGTGTTTGTTGTAAAAGTGTAGTCAAAAACAGTGACTATTGAATGTAAATTAAGCGCCAGGCTTCTAGTGTCACAATTATTCATAATTTATCTTCTGATACCACCGTGTTGTTATGTGTATTCCATCTTAATTGCACAATGAAATTAGTTTTTTCTTTGCGTTAATTTACTCTGTAGCATCGGTGTTCATCAATTATTTGACCATCTCGCAGTCTGTCGCCTGCACTTGTGTGGACTGAAAGGAAAGCATTGGAATTTCTATTTTCCAAGAATTGCGATTCTTGCAACCCACTGAATGGGGCTGCGCAACCTTTGGGGGTGGCTGTACTGCCAGTTTGTGTGTATTTGTGCATGTTTTCTGTCTATTGGCAGGTGGCATTCATGATTCAGCGGCCCGTGCTGTTTTTTAGTCGCTTTTTGTGATCCACCATGCAGCTGCAGTGATTTTTATTTTAACCATACAAAGAGGTAAGGTGAGCATATCAGACTAAATACTGTCTGATGCCGTAGTATACTGTGGTATGCTGTGGAAAATAACGCCTGATTAATCATACGATTGAAATGTCGTCTACGTGAATGTTTCACGTGCATCTGTAGGCTCCAAAGCCCCACCTGCAGATCAATATAAACCTGTGCACGTGGGCTTTTATAACGTCCTTGTTTTGTCCTGCATTTCTGTATTACTCTCATTATAGTACAGCAAGTTAAAGACCGCACAAAGAGCGATGGAACGCAAAATGTTAGGCCTAACGTTAGGCCTAACGTAAGTCAGGAAGAGAGCGGTGTGGATCAGAGAGCAAACGGGGATAGCCGATATTCTAGTTGACATTAGGAGCAAAAACATGGAGCTGGGCGGGCCATGTAATGCGTAGGATGGATAACCGGTGGACCATTAGAGTTACAGAATGGATACCAAGAGAAGGGAAGCGCAGTCGAGGACAGCAGAAAACTAGGTGGGGTGATGAAGTTAGGAAATTTGCAGGCGCAAATTGGAATAAGCTAGCGCAAGACAGGGGTAATTGGAGATCGCAGGGAGACGCCTTCGTCCTGCAGTAGACATTAATATAGGCTGATGATGATGATGAGTACAGCATTGGTGGCGGTGCACAGGTTTCCTTAAAAATGTGGCCGACGCAGTAATAACAGAAGTCGTCTGCATGCATATGGCAGGTGTGCACACCCTTTTGTGGTATTATATACCCAGTCTGCTAAGGCTGAAATTGTAGTACATCCTGCAATTCTAGCATGTCTCCTTATCTATAACAGTGCCCTTGAGCATTCAAACAGGTAAGCTGCGAATAAGAAATTTGGATCAACCTACACTTCTATAAATATGTCAATATTTCTTTTAAGCATTAGACTGCCATAGTTGCATACCTAAAGATACGTTTGGTGAACATAGTACACCTAGTCCCCTTATAAACTAAAAAAACGAAGGCTGCCTGTGGTAGGAGAAGGAACAAAACAATGCAACCCACAGCTTTACCATGTATATGATTCAGAGGTGAAACAGGCACAGATGATGAGGCGTAGAAATATACTTAGGTTTATATCTGCCAATGTACTATAACCTTTTTGTGTGAAGGCCACCGCACAGTACTTTTGCAAACTACCATTCAACGCTTAAGGGTCACAACTTTTACAAATGGCGGCTCATTTCTATTACTCGCACTCAGTATACGAGTGGAGGCGTAGTCAAAAGTGATAACTGGCACTCTCAGTATTGTCTTGCGTAATCGCAAACTGCTCTCGTATATTATACCGCAGGAAACATACTGTGATACCTGTGAATTACTGTCATGAATTGTAAGCTACTGTTATCTGCTGTGATATCTCGAATATGAGGTTACCATTTTATGAATGTCCTGGTATTTTTATACAGTGAAGTTTTTCTCACATTTTGTTTTCAACTCGTAACAAATGTTTCATTTACATGCTTCGCAATTTAGTTTCGCTTTGCATTTTTTGTACCAATGCAGCAGTGGTTTCTTTTGCATGCCTTCAGTGAAGTAAAATGCACAAATAGCTATAACTTATAAAAGACACTCTTGGGTCCTCAGGTACAAAAACGTGACGTTTTTGTGTGTATCAACTAATTTCACCGCACATGACCCTGATACACGCTGCACCCAGGGTCCCAGGAACACAGGCAAACATACCTGTATATACGTATTAGAAGTGCAGGCGTACGTTGAAAAGCAAAAACTTAATTTCCACGTTTCGGCTGGGGTCCGGCCTTTATCAAGAGTGCGATTGCAAGCACAGAGAGCTAAATTTGGTTATTTTCTCCATAGAAATTTTAAATAAAAGGTAGGGAGTTAGCCTATCCACACGCACACGTAGAATAAATGGCGTCATGAATACCACCACGTACGTACTCCGTTCACTCGTGTCAAATTCAACGAAAAAAAAAAAACGTGAATACAAACTTGCACGCACATACAGTGGCATTATCCCGTGTCCACAAACTTGCGCGTTTATACAGTGGCATTAGGAATGAAACACAGACACACACACACGCGCGCGCACACACGTAGGTAGTTTGTGATTAACCCATACGTAAACAGGGGTGCATTTAGTCGTGTCCACAAGGGAGCAAAAACAAAGAAAGTCGAATGTAGGGGAGAGAGTTTCCATGCTAACAAAGAGCATACGAGGGCTAGCAGGTGCCAGGAGAGTCTTTCTTTTGTAATTTGGTTGAAGTTATTGCAACTTTTGTGCGACCACGAAGGCGATCAATGCACCCCCGCCTGGTTTAATGACACCTGTGCTGTGACCTCCACTGATCTCCGAGTTTCACGAACTGCGTTTCATTGCATTCTTTGCACAAGTGATGTCCGTTGTACTTGAGGCCAAGCTGTTATTTATACAACGTCGATGCGTGTATGAAAAATAAAGTAAAAAACAAATATAGAACTATATGACAAGCTGAAGTAATAAAAATAAACATAAAAAAGGGCGAGTATAATTTCTAAATAACGATGCGGAAGTATACATATCACTTCATAAATATGCCATATAATACCTTGATAATACCTGATAAGACCTTGATAATTCTCAGAGAAACGGAATTAGTCATCGTATATTGGCGCCAACGCGCTTGTTTTCTGCCTTGACACAACGTACAGCGGCAGCAGAAAAAGATTAGCTCAAGTGACCGATAACCCGATCAGATAAATGCCGGCACGCGACGCACACCTAAAACGAGAGTGTCATCCCCCCCCCCCCCCCTCTCTCTCTTTGAAACATGAATCATGCGGCACTTTAGATACCAGTGTGCACGGAAACAAGAGCGCCACGTACAGCAATTTCCCTGCTCCGGTCATCGGCCACTTATGCTAATCTTTACCCGCTGCAGTTGTACACGACTTACCAGTGATGAGCGCACGTTCTAGGCCGCGCGTTATCGCTATCTCGTGAAACGACAGTGACTCAGCCCGACAGGGCTAGCAGAAAATAAAGTCCCTAGAAAAGCGTTGTGCGCGCCACAGGCATGCGCTCGCGCGACGCCAGCATCGGCGCTGCTGATGGGGGCGCACAAAAAAGAAAAAAAAGAGAAAAAGAAAAGAAAACGTTGAAGATCACCTGGTGATGAAAATGTATCCGGAGTTTCCCCTCTATGACGCGCCTCATGATCAAATTAGGAGTTTTGGGCCGTAAAACTCCAGAATTCAATTCACGTTAGCCTGCCTGTGATGTGCCACGATTGCTCGACGGCTTGTTGGAGAGGTGTTGCATACACAGCACGAGAGCAGATAGCACGCTCTGACACTGAGTTGTATGCGCAGCGCAGTGAAAGTGTGTAGGAGGAGGAGGAACATATTTTAATGAAGAAAAAGGGGGAGAGGTGCAGAGTGCCCGCTCCATCAGCTGTCCGTCGTGCTATTACTGGGATGCACACTCATCCACACTTGACGACGTTGTACGACAAAACGTGCACACATTCAGCTACAATGGCACAGAGAGTAACGAGCAGACGTCATTAAAACATACCGACACACACAGAGCATAAGCTGTGCATTGATCAAGTAGGAGAACGTAACGACTCTTGGCAAAATGTGGCTGTAAGATTGCTCTGGAACGCCGCCATGTTTTCTGCACTGCCGCCATTTCGCTTGCTCTCACTCCCCGTCACATAAGTCAATAAATTCTAAGGTTCTGTGTGGAAAACTACGATGTCGTTTTGAGGTACGTCGTAGTTTGGGACTCCCGAATTTCAGTTTTTTAATGCCCCTGTTAGAAAATCCAGCGACTACCAGTGTTAAAACAGCGCGTTTTCGTACACTGGATTGCACTGGGCACGTTGGTTTCACTGCTTTGACGCTGGCGCTCACTTGTATGTGCTGTAAACGCGCTGGTCCTCGCTGGCTTGTGCTGGAAATTGCGCTGGTTGCGTTTGTGCTGCACTGCTCCCATTATGCAAGATGTGTAGGCGCAGTTGAATATCAAATGTTTGATACAATTTTATCGGCAGATTTATCTCATGACTTAAATAACGCTATGGTTGGAGGTCACAAATGTGTTTCGTGCAGCAGCTTGGAATAAAGGCGCGTGAGCTTTCCGTTTATGCACGCATATGTGACACTGCATATTACTGTTGTATTAAGCGTTTCCCTTTTAAATTTGCGAGTATCTATGTCCTTACACGAAATTATGCAAACGCATATAACACCTCATTTATTAGACGTTTGTAATTTTTATTTATCTGGCGTCAACGAGGGTTTACGGCTCAGCAGTATCGTGCATTATTTACATACACGTTCACGGTACTTCTTATGTTAGTGTCGGAGACGTGTTCCTGTCATGGATTTAAATTCGTTTACAAAGGATGACGCAACCGATTACTGCGAGTTGCCGCAGTGTTATGGAGTCGACACGAAATAAACAAACCCAACAGTCGTTCGGACGCGTTCGAACTGACCCCAGGAAGCCTTGAGTGATATGATCGCGCCGAAAACAAAGCTGAGGCAATTCGTGTGCTTCCACTTTCCTTAGCGTACTAAAAATTACAATTAATAGGTTCTGAGGCTCAAATTTTAGCATTCGCCAGGTACCCGCGCCGAGATTGTTTCCTTACGCCGAAGGTTAGGCCCACGCATACCCGCTTAGTCCGGGCACAAGAATAAACAAGTATAACAAGTAAAAATGCTATAACTCAGCGTTCGCATCAGTGTTCCTAAATAAAATATGTTTTCGTGTCTACAATGTCAGCACGAGAAGCGATGAGCACCGATGTGACATTATTATTAAATTAAATGCATTATAATGCATTATAGGCATTATAGGGCGGTCGCCAAAGGCTGCGAGCCGCACTAACCGACGCTTCTCTAACGGAGATATTTCACTGCTTAGATGCGTGGACTAAAACGCGCTTTTGAACTACTAAAATGTTGCGTTTCCCATGCGCGAAGAGCAAGACGCAGCTAGCAAAATCGGCAGCAACAGCCCATACAGCGTCTCGGGTAGGCGGTTCATTTGAGACTTCTTCGAAGTTAAAGCACCAATCGTAAAATAAAATCATTGTAGCGCGTGCAGGCGTGCTATTTAATTTATTAAGACTTAGAGATTGACTCCAACCAAATAAGGAAATTTACTAGCCCGACGTTTCGGAACCAATTCGGCTACTTCTTCAGGGGGTATTCTTCGGAGGTGGCGGTGTGCCACTTTTAAAAGGTCCATCGTAAGAAAGGAGAGGACGGGGGAGAGAGCGTAAGGTGGGGAGACACTTGACGGGGCACCTGTTCTTGACAGACCACAGAGGTGGTGCTGGGGGGGGGGGGGGCTTCGGCGTCGCTGCGCGGTTGGGTTGTCCTAAGCTGGCCGTCCTTTACTCGCGGGAATGTGTTGACGAGGGGGGGAGGGGGGGGGGACGAGATGTTTTGGTGTTGGTGACCTAGAGCGGGGGGTCCTTTCTTCCCTTCGTCGCGTCTGCAAGGCCATGAACATACAAAGAAGGAAGGATGCCCTTCACGCGATTTATATTACCCGCCGTGTTCTGAAAAGTGCCAAAACTCCAGTAGTAGCCTTTTTCGCCAGTTTGTCTGTTTGAAGGATTTGGGTTTCTTGGAAAGAAATCTTGTGGTCCGCGTCTTCGGAATGTTCGGCGGCGGCGCTGCGTGTTCGGTTGAATGTTCTGACGTCATTATCATGTTGTCTGATTCTTTCTTTTAGATTTTTGGTTTCTCCGATGTACGACGCCGGACAGTCGGCACAGCTGATTTTATAGACGACGCCTTGAGCTTTTTCTTTTGGTGGATGGCCTTTTGGTTTAGGAATGAGGATATTCAAAGTGTTCATCGGTTTATGGGTGACTTTGAGGCCTTCTTTTTTCAATATTCGGCTGAGAGCTTCGCTGGTACCTTTGACGTATGGGATGTACACTCGTTTCTGAGGTCGAGGGGAAGTCAATGGTTGGAGGTCTCGTAGATTGCTTTTTCTTTTTTGCTGTCGTGTTGTTTTTCGAATGAATTCCGTTGTATAGCCGTTCCTTTTGAGTTCGTTGAGAACCGTTGTCCTTTCTTTCTTTTGATCTGATTCCAATGTGCAGTGAGTTTCGACTCTTTTCAATAAAGAATTTACGACCGCTGCCTTGTGGTTTGCCGGATGGTTGGACGCGAAGTGTAGGTAGCGGCCTGTGTGGGTTGGCTTTCGGTAGACTGAAAATTTTAGATTGCCATTGGTTCGTGTCACTTGTACATCTAGGAATGGTAGCGATCCGTTTTGTTCGCGCTCCGACGTGAACTGTATATCCGGGTCTATGGAATTCAAGTGGCTCTGCAGGTTTTCGAGTTGCGACTCCTTCACGATACAGAAGCAATCATCCATGTGCCTAAGGAAAACTTTTGGCTTCGGGGAAAAAGTACTCAGAGTTCTGTCTTCGATATTCTCCATAGTTAGGTTAGCCATGGTGACGGAAATTGAGGCCCCCTTGGGAGTTCCTTTCACCTGCTTGTAGTAGCTGCCTCGGATGGTGAAGTAGGTCATAGCCTTCTAGAGCTATCACAGGCATAGCTCTAGAAGGCGGCATATCTCGTCTACACTCAAGCGGGTTCTCTCGTTCTTTGCATTTCCGGGTGAAGTCTAGGTGGGTCTTGAAGGTGGAGATGCCTTTCAGGGCTTTGCAAAGAACTATATCAAAGCCCTGAAAGGCATCTCCACCCTCAAGAACCACCTAGACTTCACCCGTAAATGCAAAGAAAAGCATCGTACCACGAAGTCTCCAGTTACGCCAACCTATCAACACAGCGGAAGGCCGGGACATCATCAACAAGGCTCAGGAAAGACTGGTGACAGCGCGGATACAGGAGTGCCACACGATGATTAGAAAGAGAGTAGTCGACGCGTTCTTCGCCAAAAGACAGCTTGAACACCAGGTACCCCATCTCTTTTCATCAATTGATTCGTTTGCAAAGGCCACTGCGTCCTCACAGGAACAGAAACACCGCGAAACGAAGAAGAAAAAACTCTCTTCTTTAATCAAGCAAACCGAAAAATCAGGAGTGTTGGACAGGCACACAGTAACAAATGTATCATCAAGGAAGCTCACAACAGAAGAGACTTCAGTCCTGGCAAAAGGTCATAAATTCAACGTCACCACAGATAACCTCCCCCTGCCCAAGATGGTCGCCGCCCTCGAGAGCGGCATCCAGCAGCTGGGCCCTAAAGTGCGGGAACCGCTCAGGTTAAAAGCAATGGGCATAATAAGGTGCAATAACAACCGCAGAAGAGAAAGAAACTTGTCGTCTAACGAAATAAGAGCGCTGAGATTACTGAAAAATAAGGACATTGTAATTCTACCAGCGGACAAGGGCAACTCAACCGTCGTGTTGAACATGCAGGACTACGAGGAAAAATCGTCCACCCTACTCAACAGCCAAGACTACGAAAAATTAAAAAAGGACCCCACCACAAGGACCCAATCAGTACTGAATCAGACGCTGGTCCAAATTTTCCGAAACCACCCAAATTCTCGAAATCTTTATCTAAAATTAATGCGCAGGAACGGGTCCGCACCAGACTTTTACGGCTTGCCAAAACTCAATAAACCCGGAATTCCCTTACGGCCAATCGTAGACTTTTCGTGCTCCCCACTTCGATCACTATCCACATACTTGCACCAGATTATATCACCCATCACCGGAAGGACAGCATCCCACGTGCGCAACCCCGAAAACTTCATTAAGCTCATATCAAATGTACGCCTCGAAGATGATGAATGCCTGGTCTCTTTGATGTGATCTCTTTGTTTACCCGAGTACCGATTCAGTTAGCTATATCCGCAACAAGGGATGCCCTGGAACGCGATGACACACTCGACGAGAGAACCCCCTTGAGTGTGGACGAGATCTGCCGCCTTTTAGAGCTATGCTTGTCAAATACCTACTTCACCTTCCGAGGCAACTGCTACAAGCAGGTGAAGGCACTCCCATGGGGGCCTCAATTTCCGTCACCATGGCTAACCTAACTATGGAGAATATCGAAGACAGAGCTCTGAGTACTTTTTCCCCGAAGCCAAAAGTTTTCCTTAGGTACATGGATGATTGCTTCTGTATCGTGAAGGAGTCGCAAGTCGAAAACCTGCAGAGCCACTTGAATTCCATAGACCCGGATATACAGTTCACGTCGGAGCGCGAACAAAACGGATCGCTACCATTCCTAGATGTATGTACAAGTGACACGAACCAACGGCAATCTAAAATTTTCAGTCTACCGAAAACCAACCCAGACAGGCCGCTACCTAAACTTCGCCATCCAACCATCCGGCAAACCACAAGGCATCGGTCGTAAATTCTTTATTGAAAAGAGTCGAAACTCACTGCACATTGGAATCAGATCAAAAGAAAGAAAGGACAACGGTTCTCAACGAACTCAAAAGGAACGGCTATACAACGGAATTCATTCGAAAAACAACACGACAACAAAAAAGAAAAAGCAATCTACGAGACCTCCAACCATTGACTTCCCCTCGACCTCAGAAACGAGTGTACATCCCATACGTCAAAGGTACCAGCGAAGCTCTCAGCCGAATATTGAAAAAAGAAGGCCTCAAAGTCACCCATAAACCGATGAACACTTTGAATATCCTCATTCCTAAACCAAAAGGCCATCCACCAAAAGAAAAAGCTCAAGGCGTCGTCTATAAAATCAGCTGTGCCGACTGTCCGGCGTCGTACATCGGGGAAACCAAAAATCTAAAAGAAAGAATCAGACAACATGATAATGACGTCAGAACATTCAACCGAACACGCAGCGCCGCCGCCGAACATTCCGAAGACGCCGACCAAAAGATTTCTTTCCAAGAAACCCAAATCCTTCAAACAGACAAACTGGCGAAAAAGGCTACTACTGGAGTTTTGGCACTTTTCAGAACACGGCGGGTAATATAAATCGCGTGAAGGGCATCCTTCCTTCTTTGTATGTTCATGGCCTTGCAGACGCGACGAAGGGAAGAAAGGACCCCCCCCCCCCCCCCTGCTCTAGGTCAGCAACACCAAAACATCTCGTCCCTCTCCCCCCCCCCCCCCCCCACCCCTCGCCAACGCATTCCCGGCATCGGACAACCCAGCCGACCAGCGACACCGACGCCCCCCCCCCCCCCCCCCCCCAACCACCTGTTTCGTCTGTCAAGAACAGGTGCCCGTCAAGTGTCTCCCCACCTTACGCTCTCTCCCCCTTCCTCTTCTTTCTTACGATGGACCTTTTAAAAGCGGCACACCACCACCTCCGAAGAATACCCCCTGAAGAAGGACCGAATTGGTTCCGAAACGTCGGGCTAGTAAATTTGCTTATTTGGTTGGAGTCAATCTCTAAGTCTTAATCAATTTTCCCAACCAGACAGGTAATTCTGTCGAAATGTTTAGCTTCAAGTCTACGCGTGCTATTTAGTATGGACAACTGCTTTTTTTTTCTGATATAGGAGCAAGTTTTTGTCGTAGGGCGAAAGGCGCATCTACAATGTCTGTGCGAGACACGTAAGCACTAATTAGGAGTTACATTAGAGAAAAAAATGGTATCCACAATTTTGACCAGCTAGGGTTAACAGAAATCTCAGCAACAGAAATCTCTGGTGCACATAACGTCTTCGCGTTTCGCTGACATTGGAATGTGACTAACCACCCTTCAAAAAAAAAAAAAAAAGACAACATGCGCTTAGGGATAGAATCGCCGCTCCAGGAAATAGCTTGGCTATTAGAAGTGCAAGATTTAGAAGTTTCTGTTCATGCATTCCTGGCTGTGAACATTATTAGCAGTGTAAGGCTGGTAAACGCTAACTCACCGGTACAGGCCAGATGCCGTGGTCGACGTCGGTACAGTGAAGTCGTCTCGGCCGTTGAGGTCCCGAATGCTTCCGAGGCACGTGTGTCACGCAGTTCCCCTACGGCAAACAGAGACGCGGCCATGACGTCATTTCCTCTGCCGCTTTCTCCTTCCCTAGCAAGTCTCTGAGGAAAGTAATTCTCCTTCCCTACAATAATATAATGCAGGCAATCCTTTATATCTCTCAAGAATGGATGTATCGAACTGAATGAGTCACAGTGACTACTTGCAGGAACACCACCGTCAGCGATTCAGCAAGCCGGCAGAACAATGTCAGATAGTGTCGGTGAGTTTTCGGAAAAGGTAGGGTGCGTCAATGCTCACCTTCTCCCCCACTCTGTAAATGGCGGGGGGCGGCACGGAGCGGCGGGTACAGTGCAGTTGAATGGGGGAGTGGGTCCAGCGGACGCCTTGGCGAGCGCCGAGGGTGAAGCAAAAAACGCTGTAATTGCGGCGGCGCTGCCGTCGCCTTATTATCGTCGCCTTATTCGTGGACGCAGAATGGAGGAAGAGATCAAGAAGTTGGCCAGGATCATCA